>NC_090400.1:27136549-27436549 GCF_036365525.1 Heterodontus francisci | reverse complement strand
AACTTTCCTTAAGATAGACCCTTTGGTGTCACTGTTAAGCTACCGATGTTGGTCGGAGGAGATTAAAAATCATGCAGCATGACCCCAAGCTGTCACACGTGTGTCTGCTACAATGTTTACGCCTGTGGACTGGGTGGTCTGTCTGTAAGCCGTTCTTGAGCGGCGGAACACTTCATAATATTTAAATCAGTTTCTCAGTACAGTTGGGAGCCTGATTTAAATTTAACGCTGGCCAGCCAGTTCTCCCCGGGCTTAGGGAACCTGGCAAGTAAATGGAGACAGGAGCAGTTGGATCAAGCGGGTATATGCATTTCACAGCACTGCATGTGAGCCAGGAGGAGCAGAAATGCTCCCCGAGCCCCTCCAGCAAGTCTTCTGCCAATTGTAGCCTCTCCTTGCTGCTGCTCTGGCCTGACCCATCCACCCACATGCTTTGCCTCCCAACCAATTGCCACCCCTCTCCACCCACCTCCGCAACCGCAATGCCCTGCTCTCTTTCCACTCCATAAATATTGGGTCTTTATGTCCATTGAGAAAGGGCTAACCAGGTAAAAACACTTATTCTTGTTATACATAAAATATTACACATTACATGGCGTAACAATGTTTCTGTTATAAAGCAACATATCCTCTGATTCAATGTGGTAAGCACCACAGGAGATCTCCTGGTTGATTTAAAAATACCAGTGGTTTGATGTATGCCACAGTTGCATATAATTAAATAGCTTTGTACCCTGTGTAACTCCTGCTGCTGATGTTCTAGTTCTGACAGTTCTGTTAAGAATCAATGTATATTGCAATCAGTGGGCACCTGTTGTATTTTGTTAAAGCAATCTTCTGAAACTATCCTATTGAAACAAAGGGAGTTAGTGTAATATCTGGTTAAAAATGTTGTTAAATGTTTCTGCTGATTCAATCATAGGAACACAAGTAGCTATTCAGTTTCTGGAGCCTGATCTACCATTCAGTTAGATCATGGTTGATTTGTACTTCAACTTCATTTACTTGTCTTGGAAGCTCCAATTGACCCAGAATCTGCAGCCTTTTGGGGAGAGAATTCCAGAATTCTACCACCCTTTGTATGAAAAACTACTTCCTGACTTCCCTTTTAAATGGCCTATTATGTCTCCAATCTGCGCTATATCACGCAGTGAATTCTCCTGCCTGTGTCTCCACCCTCCTGTGTTTATGCATGATCCCGTGATTCTTCACATATTTAATTTAAATACCATCCAGTGACTTTGCTGCCTGTAGGTTCGTTGAAGCCCAGCTTTTAGATTTGACCTTCTGTGCATGCTGCTTTCTGAATTTGTTTGCACCAACATACTGGAAGGAGTTAGAAGATGATATAAGACTCTTTAGCTTAAAGAGGATTGACACATGGGCCCGGACAGTAGGATCATAGCAACTCTAATGTAGGTGTCCAAAGCCTGGGAGCAGGGTAGATGCCTGTCGTTGTGGAATGAGTATTGTGCAAAGCATTGGGAGACACAAAGAGCAAGTAGAGAAAAAGCCGTAATAAAAACTTAATGTAATAGCAGTATTACATTAAGGAGGAGGCCGTGCAGGCTGTGGGATGGCCCGCTCGCCAGGGTCGCGACCCCCGCCGGACGCTTCCCCCCTTCCCCCCCCCCCCACACCACCTTTCCCCTTCGCAACCCCTCCCCCCTCGCACCCCCATCCCAGCTCACCCCTACACCCCCTTCCCCCACACCCTTCCCCCCGCACCCCCTTCCCAGCTCCCACTTCGAAATCCCTTCCCCCCACCCTCTCCCCCCCGCATCCCCCTCCCAACTCATCCCCCTCGCACCCCCTTCCCCCACCCCCTCGCATCCCCTTCCCAGCTCCCCCCTCGCACCCCCTTCCCCTGCACCCCCTCCCCTATCCCCCTGCACACCCCCTTCCCAGCTCCCCCTGCACACCCTCTTCCCTATCCCCCTGCACACCCCCTTCCCAGCTCCCCCTCGCACCCCCTCCCCCCGCATCGCCTTCCCCCTGCAGCCCGTCCCCCCTTCCTTCTCCCTCCGTGAAATCACACAGCTTACTTGTTAAGGCCCCTGCTCAGGGATAGGAGCTAGCAACCCCATTGCCTGTGGGCGTCTCGGGAGAGACCAAGGCTAAGGGAGTAAACACTAACAGAAAATCCGAGCGGAACCCCGAAGGCGGTCATGTGTCACCTTTGGCATGTTTCTGGCAGTTCCTGCAGCCATACCCATGGCAAACGTCGTGCTCTGTACTCCTTTGGACCCCACTAGGAAGGCCGAGAGGGGGGTTTTGACGCTTGGGCAACTCATAACTTCCCTACATCCGTCCAGGCATGCGCCATGGAGAGGTCACTCCATAGTCACCTCACAGCGACCAAAACAACAGGAAGTCAGCAGTTATGGGTTATAAGTCCAGCTCAATTGGCGTAGAGATTGGGCGCCATGGGTTGCCGTTGTCGGTGGGAGAGGTCATCACATCTCACTGGACAGCTACCGCCCGCCTCAAACCGGGAAGTCCCTGGTCAGTAAGGTTCTGTCCCGCTACAGTCCACCTGTTTCAATGGGTGCTTGGAGCTCAGGGTCATTGCCCGACAAGTGGACTGTAACACCGCACCAAACAGCACGACAATAAAAGCAAAGAAGGTACCAGCCCTTCGTTTTGCAAGCTGGAACGTCAGAACTATGTGTCCTGGCCTGTCGGAAGACCTTATACAAATCAACGATTCTCGGAAGACCGCCATCATTAACAATGAGCACAGTAGACTCAATGTGGACATTGCAGCACCTCAGGAGGCACGCCTCCCTGCGAGCAGATCTCTAAGAGAGCAAGACTACACCTTCTGGCAGGGTAGGGATCCTGAAGAACCAAGACAGCATGGAGTGGGCTTCGCCATCAGAAACTCTTTGCTCAGCATGATAGAACCACCTTCAAATGGCTCGGAACGCATACTGTCCATCCGACTGCTCACCGCCTCTGGTCCAGTACACCTACTCAGCATCTATGCTCCAACACTCTGCTTCCCACCTGAAATTAAAGACCAATTCTATGAGAAACTCCATAATATCATTAGTAGTATTCCCAATACCGAACATTTGTTCCTGCTGGGGGACCTTAATGCCAAGGTTGGGGCCGACCATAACTCATGGCCCTCCTGCCTTGGGTGCTATGGCATTGGAAGGATGAATGAGAATGGACAGAGACTGCTGGAGTTGTGTATCTCTGCATCACCAACTTGTTTTTTTATACTAAACCCTGTCACCAGGTTTCATGGAGGCACCCAAGATCACGTCATTGGCACCAGCTGGACCTCATGGTCACAAGGCGAGCCTCTATAAACAGCGTCCAAATCACACGCAGCTTCCACAGTGTGGACTGCGACACTGATCATTCCTTAGTGTGCAGCAAAGTTAGACTCAAACCAAAGAAGCTACATCACTCCAAGCAGAAAGGCTGCCCGCGCATCAACACTAACAGAATTTCTTATCCACAGCTGTTACATAAGTTTCTAAATTCACTTGAAAAAGCCCTTCAAAACACTCCTACAGGGGATGCAGAGACCAAGGGGGCCCACATCAGAGACGCCATCTATGACTCAGCAATGACCAATGGCAAACGTGTGAAGCAGAATGCAGACTGGTTTCAATCTAACTTTGACAATCTGGAACCTGTCATAGCCGCTAAGCGCATTGCACTGTTGAACTACAAGAATACCCTCTGTGAGTTAACATCTGTAGCACTTAAAGTAGCCAGAAGCGCTGCACAAAGAACAGCCAGGCGCTGTGCAAATGACTACTGGCAACACCTATGCCGTCGTATTCAGCTGGCCTCTGACACCGGAAACATCAGAGGAATGTATGACGACATAAAGAGAGCTTTTGGGCCAACCATCAGGAAGATCGCCCCCCACCCCCCTTCCTCCCCCAAGTCTAAATCAGGGGACACGATCTGACCAACGCAAGCAAATGGACCGCTGGGTGGAGCACTACCCAGAACTGTACTCCAGGGAAAATGTTGTCACTGATACCGCCCTCAATGCAGCTCAGTCTCTGCCAGTCATGGATGAGCTGGACGAACAGCCAACAAAATTGGAACTCAGTGATGCCATTGATTCTGCAGCCAGCGGAAAAGCCCCTGGGAAGGACGGCATTACCCCTGAAATAATCAAGAGTGCCAAGCCTGCTATACTCTCTGCACTCCATGAACTGCTTTGCCTGTGCTGGGATGAGGGAGCAGTACCACAGGACATGCGCGATGCCAATATCATCACCCTCTATAAGAACAAGGGTGACCGCGGTGACTGCAACAACTACCGTGGAATCTCCCTGCTCAGCATAGTGGGGAAAGTCTTAGCTCGTTTTTAACAGGCTCCAGAAGCTGGCTGAGCGTGTCTACCCTGAGGCACAGTGTGGCTTTTGAGCAGAGAGATCCACCATTGACATGCTGTTCTCCCTTCACCAGCTACAGGAGAAATGCCGTGAACAACAGATGCCCCTCTACGTTGCTTTCATAGATCTCACCAAAGCCTTTGACCTCATCAGCAGACGTGGTCTCTTCAGACGTCCACCAAAGCTACTAAGCATCACCTCATTCCATGACAATATGAAAGGCACAATTCAGCATAGCGGTGCCTCATCAGACCCCTTTCCTGTCCTGAGTGGCGTGAAACAGGGCTGTGTTCTCGCACCTACATTGTTTGGGATCTACTTCTCACTGCTGCTTTCACATGCGTTCAAGTCTTCAGAAGAAGGAATTTTCCTCCACACAAGATCAGGTGGCAGGTTGTTCAACCTTGCCCGTCTAAGAGCGAAGACCAAAGTACGGAAGTTCCTCATCAGGGAACTTCCTGTTTGCTGAAGATGCTGCATTAACATCCCACACAGAAGAATGTCTGTAGAGACTCATCGACAGGATTGCGGCTGCCTGCAACAAATTTGGCTTAACCATCAGCCTCAAGGAAACGAACATCATGGGACAGGATGTCAGAAATGCTCCATCCATCAATATTGGCGACCACGCTCTGGAAGTGGTTCAAGAGTTCACTTACCTAGGCTCAACTATCACCAGTAACCTGACTCTCGATGCAGAAATCAACAAGCGCATGGGAAAGGCGTCCGCTGCTATGTCCAGACTGGCCAAGAGAGTGTGGGAAAATGGCGCACTGACACGAAACACAAAAGTCTGAGTGTATCAGGCCTGTGTCCTCAGTACCTTGCTCTACGGCAGCGAGGCCTGGACAACGTATGTTAGCCAAGAGCGACGTCTCAATTCATTCCATCTTCGCTGCCTCCAGAGAATCCTTGGCATCAGGTGGCAGGACCGCATCTCCAACGCAGAAGTCCTCAGGGGGACCAACATCCTCAGCATATACACCCTACTGAGCCAGCGGCGCTTGAGATGGCTTGGCCATGTGAGCCGCATGGAAGATGGCAGGATCCCCAAGGACACATTGTACAGCGAGCTCGCCGCTGGTATCAGACCCACCGCCAGTCCATGTCTCAGCTTTAAAGACGTCTGCAAACGCAACATGAAGTCCTGTGACATTGATCACAAGTCGTGGGAGTCAGTTGCCAGTGATCGCCAGAGCTGGCGGACAGCAATAAAGGCGTGGCTAAAGAGTGGCGAGTCGAAGAGACTTAGTTGTTGGCAGGAGAAAAGACAGAAACGCAAGGAGAGAGCCAACTGTCTAATAGCCCCGGCAACCAATCTTATCTGCAGCGCCTGTAGAAGAGTCTGTTACTCTAGAATTGGTCTTGATAGCCACTCCAGGCACTGCTTCACAAACCACTGATCACCTCCAGGCGCTTACCCATTGTCTCTCGAGACAAGGAGGCCAAAGAAGAATAGCAGTAATAACAGTATTCATGAGGAAGCAATGCCCAGGAATGTCTGCAACTATTGTTGTTTAATACGCCCTAGGGGAGGTTCTGCAATGTTAAAGATACTATATAAATGCAAGTTGTGGTTGTTGTAATGATAAAATAACAAACATAGAGCAGACGTATAGAGTGAGAGGCGCCAGAACAGCCCGAGGAGCAGCAGGACCGGAGGTTTCAAAAAACGCGGCAGAAACAGGAAGGTAAGTTGAGCTATAAAGTACTTACCTCATGATTCGGCGGACACGAGGACTGCTGGGTAAGTGAACTTATATATTCGGGCAGTGGCTAAACCCGAAACACTACACGTGTAGTGTCTCCCACCCATCCTCCTCCTCCAACCAAAAAAAAAAAGGACTCTTGTGTGGAGGGTTTGGTAAGGTAAGGTTTTCCTTTATTTTTTTTTTTATTGTCTGTTGTCAATTTAGAGCAGAGGGGATGGAAGCTAGGGCAGTTGCATGCGCCTCTTGCAGGATGTGGGAGGTAAGGGTCACCACTTGTGTCCCTGCTGACTTCACCTGTGAGAAGTGCACCCAACTCCAGCTCCTCGCAGACCGCGTTAGGGAACTGGAGCTGGAGCTGGATGAACTTCGGATCATTCAGGAGGCTGAGGGGGTGATAGAGAGCAGTTATAGGGAAGTAGTGACACCTAAGTTACAGGATAAAGGTCGCTGGGTGACCGTCAGGGGAGGGAAAGGGATTAGGCGCACAGTGCAGGGATCCCCTGTGGCAGTTCCCCTCAACAATAAGTATACCGTTTTGGATACGGTTGGGGGGGACGACCTACCAGGGGAAAGCCACAGTGACCAGGTCTCTGGCACTGAGCCTGGCTCTGTGGCTCAGAAGGGAAGGGGGGAGAATAGGAGAGTGATAGTGATAGGAGATTCAATGGTTAGAGGAACAGACAGGAGATTCTGTGGTCGCGAACGAGACTCCCGGATGGTATGTTGCCTCCCGGGTGCCAGGGTCAGAGATGTCTCTGATCGAGTCGACAGGATTCTTAAGGGGGAGGGGGAGCAGCCAGAAGTCGTGGTACGCATCGGTACCAATCACATAGCTAGGAAAAGGGATGAGGACCTGAAAAGCGAATATAGGGAGTTAGGTTGGAAGCTAAAAGGCAGGACGAGCAGAGTAGTAATCTCAGGATTGATACCGGTGACACGTGCTAGTGAGGCTCGAAACAGAGAGCGAGTGCAGCTGAACACGTGGCTACAGAGCTGGTGTAGCAGGGAGTGCTTCAGATATGTGGATCATTGGGATACCTTCTGGGGAAGGTGGGACCTGTACAAGAAGGACGGGTTGCATCTGTACTGGAGGGGCACCAATATCCTGGGCGGGAGGTTTGCTACAGCTCTTCGGGAGGGTTTAAACTAGTTTGGCAGGGGGATGGGAACCGGAGCTACGGATCAGTGGATGGGGTAGCTGTTGAGCAGGCAGATACAGAGTGCAGAGAGTCTGCGAGGAAGGTTAGACAGTTGAGAGGGCAAAGTTACAGCCAGTATGATTGGTTGAAGTGTGTCTATTTTAACGCAAGAAGTGTCAGGAATAAGGGTGATGAACTTAGAGCATGGATCAGTACTTGGCCATTACGGAGACTTGGATATCACAGGGGCAGGAATGGATGTTGGATTTTCCGGGGTTCAGATGTTTCAAAAGGAATAGGGAGGGAGGTAAAAGAGGTGGGGGAGTGGCATTGCTAATCAGAGATAGTATCACAGCTGCAGAAAGGGAGGTCATCGAGGAGGGTTTGTCTACTGAGTCAGTATGGGTGGAAGTCAGAAACAGGAAAGGAGCAGTCACTTTATTGGGAGTTTTCTATAGACCCCCCAATATCAACAGAGACATGGAGGAACAGATTGGGAGGCAGATTTTGGAAAGGTGCAGAAGTAACAGGGTTGTTGTCATGGGTGACTTCAACTTCCCTAATATTGACTGGAACCTCCTTAGTGCAAATAGTTTGGATGGAGCAGTTTTTGTCAGGTGTATCCAGGAAGGTTTCCTGACTCAATATGTAGATAGGCCGACTAGAGGGGAGGCTATATTGGATTTGGTGCTTGGCAACAAACCAGGCCAGGTGGCAGATCTTGGTGGGAGAGCATTTCGGTGATAGTGATCACAACTCCCTGACCTTTACTATAGTCATGGAGAGGGACAGGAGCAGACGGGATGGGAAAATATTTAATTGGGGGAGGGGGAATTACAATGCTATTGGGCAGGAACTGGGGAGCATAAATTGGGAACAGATGTTCTCAGGGAAATGCACAACAGAAATGTGGAGGTTGTTTAGGGAGTACTTGCTGCGACTGCTGGATAGGTTTGTCCCAATGAGGCAAGGAAGGGATGGTAGGGTGAAGGAACCTTGGATGACAAGAGATGTGGAACAGCTAGTCAAGAGGAAGAAGGAAGCTTACTTAAGGTTGAGGAAGCAAGGATCAGACAGGGCTCTAGAGAGTTACAAGTTAGCCAGGAAGGAACTGAAGAATGGACTTAGGAGAGCTAGAAGGGGACATGAAAAAGTCTTGGCGGGTAGGATTAAGGAAAATCCCAAGGCGTTATACACTTATGTGAGGAACAAGAGGATGGCCAGAGTGAGGGTAGTGCCGATCAGGGATAGTGGAGGGAACTTGTGCCTGGAGTCGGGGGAGGTCCTTAATGAATACTTTGCTTCAGTATTCGCTAGTGAGAGGGACCTGGATGTTTGTGAGGACAGCGTGAAACAGGCTGATATGCTCGAACAGGTTGATGTTAAGAAGGAGAATGTGCTGGAAATTTTGAAAGACATGAGGATAGATAAGTCCCCGCGGCCAGACGGGACATACCCAAGGTTATTACGGGAAGCGAGGGAAGAGATTGCCGCGCCTTTGGCGATGATCTTTGCGTCCTCACTGTCCACTGGAGTAGTACCAGATGATTGGAGGGTGGCAAATGTTATTCCCTTGTTCAAGAAAGGGAATAGGGATAACCCTGGGAATTACAGACCAGTCAGTCTTACGTCGGTGGTAGGCAAATTATTGGAGAGGATTCTGAGAGACAGGATTTATGATTATTTGGAAAAGCATAGTTTGATTAGAGATAGTCAGCATGGCTTTGTGAGGGGCAGGTCATGCCTCACAAGCCTTATTGAATTCTTTGAGGATGTGACAAAACACATTGATGAAGGAAGAGCAGTGGATGTGGTGTATATGGATTTTAGCAAGGCATTTGATAAGGCTCCCCATGGTAGGCTCATTCAGAATGTAAGGAGGCATGGGATACAGGGAAATTTGGCTGTCTGGATACAGAATTGGCTGGCCCATAGAAGACAGAGGGTGGTAGTAGATGGAAAGTATTCAGCCTGGAGCTCAGTGACCAGTGGTGCTCCGCAGGGATCTGTTCTGGGACCTCTGCTCTTTGTGATTTTTATAAATGAGTTGGATGAGGAAGTGGAAGGCTGGGTTAGTAAGTTTGCCGATGACACAAAAGTTGCTGGAGTTGTGGATAGTGTGGAGGGCTGTTGTAGGTTGCAACGGGACATTGACAGGATGCAGAGCTGGGCTGAGAAGTGGCAGATGGAGTTCAACCTGGAAAAGTGTGAAGTGATTCATTTTGAAAGGTCGAATTTGAATACAGAATACAGGCTTAAAGACAGGATTCTTGGCAGTGTGGAGGAACGGAGGGATCTTGGGGTCCACGTCCATAGATCCCTCAAAGTTGCCACCCAAGTTGATAGGGTTGTTAAGAAGGCGTATGGGGTGTTGGCTTTCATTAACAGGGGGATTGAGTTTCAGAGCCGCGAGGTTATGCTGCAGCTCTATAAAGCCCTGGTTAGACCACACTTGGAATATTGTGTTCAGTTCTGGTCGCCTCATTATAGGAAGGATGTGGAAGCTTTAGAGAGGGTGCAGAGGAGATTTACCAGGATGCTGCCTGGACTGGAGGGCATGTCTTATGAAGAAAGGTTGAGGGAGCTAGGGCTTTTCTCATTGGAGCGAAGAAGGATGAGAGGTGACTTGATAGAGGTGTCCAAGATGATGAGAGGCATAGATAGAGTGGATAGCCAGAGACTTTTTCCCAGGGCGGAAAGTGCTGTCACCAGGGAGCATAATTTTAAGGTGATTGGAGGAAGGTTTAGGGGAGATGTCAGAGGTAGGTTCTTTACACAGAGAGTGGTGGGTGCATGGAATGCACTGCCAGCGGTGGTGGTAGAAGCAGATACATTAGGGACATTTAAGCGTCTCTTGGCTAGGTACATGGATGATAGTAGAATGAAGGGTATGTAGGTAGTTTGATCTTAGAGTAGGTTAAAGGTTCGGCACAACATTGTGTGCTGAAGGGCCTGTACTGTGCTGTACTGTTCTATGTTCTATATGCATATACCTATGCAAATGCTTGTACGGTACTGAAAGGTGCTCAATATATTGATTACTTGGGTAGGATACAGAACAGTATCTACTTTATTAAATATTTAACTTGTCTCATTATACAAAGTCACTATACTGCTGCCCTTTGCGCATAACTACCATTTTATTTCTACACAGCAAGAATTATAGTGCTACATATTGAATTGTTACAGTACATTGGGATTGTACAACATCGTATGTTTCGCCTCTTTATTGAAATTAAATACATTGTAAATAAACAGCTTGGTACTGTGTTACATGGAAACAATTTCACACTTGGTTACAGTCATTTACTGACTCCATTTTATGAAATAATCAGTTTTTTTTCACTCAGCTGCCCACTTCTAATAACAAATAACTCCCTTTAGTTACAGTAATTTTCTGGTTCAACCGATTATTTCATTGGCCTACTGTTTCAAAAAAAGGTCATGTAAACTGTTTTCTCCAAAATGCTACAGTGATCTCAATGATAAATGAAGGAGTTTAAAATGCAGCAGAAGCTTCCCAGACAGAAATTTTCTCCTTTTGAGGTCTGCTGGTTTGCAAGGAGTGTTTGGAATAATGTCTCGCTTTTGCATTCATGCAGACATTTGACCATCTCTTCATTTGGCACTTTAATGTCCATCTTCCCTTCATTCTTGATTCTTTTGTTCCATTTGTTGCTAATTTTCACTTTGGGTGCAAGGCCCTTTGCGCCCTCGGGTGCGAGCGGCCCAGTGCGTCTTCGGGTGCGAACGGCGCCATGCGCCCTCGGGTGCGTGTTTTCTCAGAATTTTCATTTAAATTCTACTGGATATTTAATACTGTAATCACTTTAGAAACTTTAATATAAAATTTCTACCAGCAGTGGGGTTAATTTGGTGTGGAGGTGTATCATAGTTATCGCCAGAGTGCTCATCTCTCTATTGCAGCCAGTTTTCACAATTCCACTTACTACTGAAATGAGTATAAACTTTCTGCCATAAACCGGTTACCTATGCAGTGTGTATTGTGGCCCTTCATCTGGTTGTCTTGTATTCTAATACATTTCATCTTTAATTCTGGTTGAGACCTGGAGTACCGAGCCTTGCTGCAACACCATCCAAGATTCAAGCTTCTGCTGCTGTATGCTAAGTTGCTATATTTTAAAATGGATTTTTGAGGAGAAATGTGGAAATGCTTCAATGGTCTTAAAGTCAATCTACTTCATACTGAATAATGGGGACAAAAACCTCAAGAGTTATTTAGGAAACAATTGATGCAGCAAATGGAAAATTTTAGGGAAATGAGCAGCACACAGCATTAAAATAACTAAGAATTCCAAGATCTTACACTGACAGGGATTCATGTGGTGACTTCTGGGCCATCTCTCTACGCATGTGGGTGTTTGAATTGTGTGCTTAATTTGTTACTGCGCACTTTCATGGAACAGTCCCACTTTTAATCTGCATACAGCAGCCACCTGCGCATTATGGGCAGTAGGGATAGTCTTGTGCATGACTACAATGCACTGTATTATATATACAGGTAAACATAGATTGTACAAACTGCTTGGCTTCAAATGTCACACCAAAAGTGGATGGAACATTCTGCTTTAGTTAATCTGCCACTGAAGGACAGGGGTGATGGTAAGATTCTGGTACTGAGAGAGATAGGTAATGGTACTAATGTGGGACTGAGAGGGGGGAGATGGTGCCACCTTGAGATTGAGAGAGGGAAAACTGTGTGCCTTTGAGATTGAGAGAGTGCAACTTGGGCATTGAGGGCGAGGGAAAATGGTATAACTTTGGGATGAAGAGGAGGAAATAGTTACTGATTTAGATTGATATGGGGGAGTTGGTGTAACTGGGATTCAGATGAAAAGTCTGCATAATGCTGAGACAGCAGGGAGGTGCTATGTTGCTCTGAGACTGATGAAGTGGATTCTGTGCAATTCTCTCTTGTACGGATACAGAAAAATGCACTGACAATATGTGGTGGTCAGCCTCTCTCACTGAAATCTTTATTTTCAGTAAAAAGACACTTCTTGATATTCAGTAGTGGATATGGTAAAATATTAGTTGTTTGAGTCGGCATAGCAATAAAAAAACAGAATTGGTGGTATGCCTCAGTGCAGTTCTAACAGTGAATCTGAGTTTCCCTAACACATTATACAACAATATGTGCTTGACTTGTCTATTAGTTTATACTATGTCACTTCCATATGCAGTATGAGAGATTACATTTCATAAGCAGTCTGATTAGCTCTGGGATTTAACTCTGGACAAAATTGACATTTGGAAGCTGGCCTGGAATTTTCTGCTGATTTGATGCAAGTGAAAATACTATGTTACAGTTGCAGGATTGTGCAAAGTTACAGGCAATCCATGGTATACACACAAAATGAATTATCTGCTTCTATATCTGGAGGTTTGATTATTATTTTCAGGAGCTCCACTGAGGGCTCGCAGATTGTATGCTTGTTTCCCCATTTGGAAGATTCGTGAAACATGAGTCAGTGAATTATAGATCAGTTAGTTAACAGCCTTGAACCATTGTTAGCATTCATCCAAAGTGCATAGACGTCATCAAGAGTATTCCTCGTGGTTTTAGACATAATATATTCTGCCTCACAACTCTACTGGAGGTAAAAAAGGACTTGCATTTATATGGTGCTTTCACATCCTAGGATTTCTCAAAGTGCTTCATGGGCAATGGAATACTTTTGTTAAACATTCAGCAATTTGGGTACAGCAAGGTCCCATAAACAGCAAAGAATTGAGTCATCAGTTAATCTAAACCCATGATTTGCGTCTTATAGGTTTGGAAAGCCTTGGAGAATCAGGAGATGAACCAGTCACCATGGGATACCCAGCTTCTGATCTGCTGTAGTAGGCATAGAATTTCTGTGGATGGACCAGTTGAAATTCCGATTAATGGCAAACATCAGGATGTTTATGATGGGGGACTTGGTGATGGTAATGCCATTGAATATCCAGGGGAGATAGCTAGGTTGCCTCTTGGAGCTCGTCATTGCCTGGCACTTGTGTGGTGTGAATATTACCTGCTACTTATCAGTCCAAGTCTGGATGTTGATCAAATATTGCTGCATGCTGTGATGGACTGCTTTTTCTGAGGAATTAGACATGAAGTTGAATACTTCTGACCTTATGACAGAGGGAAGGTTATTAATGAAGCAGCTGAAAATGGTTTAGCTGAGGACACTGCCCTGAGGAAATCCTGGAGCAATTTCCTGCGGCTGATTTGATTGGCCTCCAACACCCACTTGTCTTTCTTTGTGTCATGCTTGACCAGACACTGAAAAGCTTTCCCCATAATCCCAATTGACTTCAGTTTTACAAGGACTCCTTGGTGCCACACATCAGTTGAATGCTACCTTGACGTCAAGGGCAATCACTTGCACTTCACCTCTGGAATTCAGCTCTTGCCCATATTTGGGCCAAGGATGTAATGAGGTCTGTAGCTGAGTGGTCCTGGCATAATGTAAATTGAGCATTGGCAAGTAGGATATTGGTAAGTGCTGCTTGATAGCAATGTTGACAACTCCTATCACTTTGCCTATAACTGGGAGTAAGCTGATAGGGCAGTAATTGGCTGGGTTGGATTTGTCTTGCTTTTAGCGGACAATATAGTTTTGGGAAATTGTCGATTGTCGGGCTGATGCATGTAGCTGTACTGGAATAGCAGAAGGATCCAAAATTATCCAGTTGATTCTTAAATGTTTCCAGGGCTCTCACCTTCACTACTCTATCCAGGAGTACATCTCAAGTGTTGATCAACTTTGTGTGAAGAATTTATTAGTGTCATGCAGGCCCCCACCTGCCAAGCATGAGGCATATTAATTTTGCCACATGGACATTAAATTTCAAACTGTTGTTGAAGTGAAGAAAGGACTTGCTTTAAAAAATTGCCAGATCTTGGCTGGAAAGACATTTGCATATTAACAGACAGTGTTTGGAAGGACAAAGCAGCCATTCCCTGACACATTCAACATTTGATCACCAGACGTTGAAGGTGGGCAAGCTCGCATTCCAGGTTGACTGCTAAGATGGCCGAATGCACAGTCGGACTTGGTCAAGCCAGCTCATCACATGACTAACCTGCTGGGTAACCTAAGTTTTTTGAATTTGTACAACGGTTTTTGGGCAGAAAGCAGAATGCTCCTGGACTGAGAAGATCTCTCCTGGCTGGCTCACCACAGCCTTTCCTGTCTGCCTGCTCCCATCTCTTTCTCACGGAACTCCAAATCCACTGAAGACATATGAACCCTAAGAGAGAAAAGTATCATACAGTGAACAAGGTTTAAGAAGAATACTGGGCCCCAACGAAAAGCAAGATCTACCTGCAATAAAGGACACTACAGTGAGCTTGAAGAACCGTAACACAAAAAACCTCCTGAGATATTGCCACTTTATTTCTTCTGTTTTCTTTCTATCTCTGTCTGCATGTGTGTATGATGTGTGCATGCTAGCGTCATGTAGCCATAGGTGTTAACCGAATTAGAGTTTAAGTTTAATAAATTTCAACTTTTCTTCTTTAAACCTAAGAAAGCCTGTTTGTGCTGGTTTCTTTGCCTTTTAATTGGAAAGCAGTAAACAAGGATTCACCAAGGGGAGCTAAAAACACGCTGTGTTTAAAAATTAAACCCTGTTACAGTAAGACCAGGTGAAGGCTGAGAGGGACCCCAGACACCTTTCTCACCTGGTTGTAACATTAGTTTGACCCTATGTCCCCTTGTTATGCACTCACAATTTAATTTAAATTATCTTTTACCTTCTGTATACCATTTACTATGTTACATACCTATGTAAGATCACCTCTCAGACACCTCGGGCAGGAATTTTGCCTTGATATGGTGCAAGAATGGAGGCGGGCAGGTGCGTAATTTTGTGTTGCTGACCAGCAGGACCGTTTGCCAGCACCATCTGCTTCTGAGCTATTTTGCTGGAGGCCAGAACGGTTGACCACAATTAACCAGTGGTGAATAGCTAGTTAATATAATTAAAAGTCCAATTAATCTCATTTGCCTCAGTTGCTTGAATGTTTCAGTGACCAGAACTGGACACAGTACTCAAGGTGTGGTCTGACCATGATCATGACGAATTGACCTGTATTCTAACGTTTAGCTGCTCAGTTCAACATTCTGTTCGTTTTGTTGATTGCTACACAGCAGTGATTGGATATGTTGAGCAACAAGTCTACGAGGACACCTAGGTCTGTTTTGACTTCATCCATAGTTATTTCAACAACATTCATGGAGCATGTGTGTTGCCTAGTTTTCCTTCTGATGTTTGCTATTTGTCTGCATTAAATTTCATCTGCCATTGTTCTTTGTGCCCACTGACATTTTTCCAGCTCCTTCTGTAATTTTGGAACGGTCTTCTTTGATTTGTGGGTACAGCATGCTTAGGTTATGGTACTGGACTAGCAATCCGAGTTCAAATTAAATTAAATTTAATAAAGGTGGTAATTTGTGGTATAGTACCAGAAAATGTGACCATGAACATTACTGAATTGTCATAAAAATCCAGTAGGTTCACTGATATATTTCGAGGAAGGGAGCTTACCATCTCTACCCAGTCCCATTCAATGCAAATGACTCTTAATGCCCTCATTGTAACCAGCAATGGGCAATAAATGCTGTTTTGCCCTCATCCCAAAAATAAATGGAGCAATTCTATTGCTGGTGTGTCAGGGAAAAAGAGGATCTATGTGTTTAAGTGGAGAGGAGCTGTAAGTGTTATCGGAGAGAGAGGGGCTGTCAATGCAATAGTGAAAGAAAGAGTGGGGCCTGTTAATGTAATTATAGGAGGAAAGGGACTGTTGGTGTAAATGAGGAGGGAGAGAGGACTGTTACTGTAAGTAGGGAGAGGAGGGGGAAGAGGCAAGATCTGATAGTCCAAGTGCAGCTGTACAGGCAGGGCTGTTAATATACATGCCAACCTAGAAAAGTAGCTAAAGCTGATCAACGACTTAAAAAAAAAACTGACAGCACAAAACAGCGTGACTTGTGAAAACATGTACTTACGCAGGCTTTGTACCTCAGGTGCTACACAACATTATAATATAGGGGGAAAATAAGCATATGAAAGCCTGAATAGGAGTAGGAATCCAGATGTTGATAGGATGGAATTGTTGGATGATTCTGGTGAATATTCTCAGAAATTTTGAATATTTACATTTTAAAAAATGCAGTATGGTTCTTTTATACACTTTTATACTACACAATTAACAGATGTTTATTCTAATAAAAAGGAAAACAAAAGGACATTTAGATTTTCAACAGGTCTACTGGACCATCACTCTCCATCATCTACCTCCACCACCCCATTTTACAAAGGCATTTTACCCATTCCAGAACCAGCACTTAGAGACTTAGGCTGGGATTTCCTACTCCATTAATGTTACTTTCTGGCCAATAATGTTAGGGTAGTGGGAGCAGCTACCAAGAATTATCCAGCTGTTTATTTCCATCCAACTTTTCACCCTTTCACAGAGACACTCTATTCTCTAATAAAAGCAAAATACTGCGGATGCTTGTTTTTGTTTCAGTCTATTCTCTAACTCTACTTGTTCATAGTGGAACTCTACTTCCTTTCCCGTGTCAAATCAGCCCAGGACTTTTATTCCCCTCCACTTTAGTTAAGATGGGGCTACTGCTCCATTTTTCTCCCTCATTCAAGCAGCTACTGATTTCTTCCCAACTGTCCCCTCCTTCCCATCCCCCCCAGAGTTCCAGAATTCATGCTAGTATTTTTGTACTCCCTTCATATTAGGACTCTTTCCCTCCCTACTTCCATCTCAAAGACGTCTATCAATTTTTTTGCCTCCCTTCATCAAAGCACGACACCCAGCTACTGCCTTCTATTTCACCTTCTCTTCAATTCTCTCCGTTTCTCTCCTTCACTGTCATATATTATCTCTTTCACTGCAGTCCACTCCCATTCCACAACTATCCATTCTTCCCCACCCTTTCCCATCCATTTACCACTTGTGATGCATTCTGCATCCTACCCTCACCAACCAATTTCCCCTCCAAACAAATCCCCATCTCCTCTCCTCAACAAGCAGCCCCCTTGCCCTCGCCTCGACGAAGATCCCTCTCTCCTCTCCTCGACAACAATCTCCCTTCTCTACTCTTGATTTACTCTCTCCCCTTGCAATTGTTTTTGCCATTCCTTCTCTACTATTTTACCCCACCCACAGAGAAGCAGTTGAATGGATGCAGCAGAAGGGTTCTCAGTGCACTCGTTTGTGTTAGCAAATGATGACATAATGATTGGACTCCCACAATGTCTCTCTAGTGAAAGTGGAGAGGGAGAGAAAGAGAGAACCTGTTCCTATGAGTGGAGAGGCTGAAGCTGCTTGTGAAAATGGAGCTGTGAATAGGGTACTGAAAGAGGTAGCATATCTTTGTTGAAATTATATGGTAAAATAAAACCTTTGTAGACAGCTTTGTCAAATAAGAGATAACTACAATGTTTGTACTGTACTGCATTTAATGCAGCTTTGAGGAGATTACTGTGTGAAAAGATGTGCATTGTCTCACGCTATCAGTGATAGGAGCAGCAAGTGTCCTGTGAATGGCTGTGGTTTCTGTGGGTAATTGTTTGATTTTTAACAATAAATGCCACTTAATCAGTGTGTGATTAGATGGCTAAAGTCACTGGAAAGCCGCCAAGTCACAATGTGCAGTACTTTTTTTTATTCATTAGTGGGACGTGAGCATCACTAGCAAGGCCAGTATTGGTTGCCCTTCCCTAATTGTACTTGAGAATGTGGCAGTGAGCTGCTTTCTTGAACCGCTGCAGTCCCTATGGTGTAGATACACCCACAGTGCTGTTAAGGAGTTCCAGCCTTTTTACCCAGCGACAGTGCGAATGGCGATATAGTCCCAAGTCAGGACGGTGTGTTGCTTGGAGGGAATCTTGTAGGTGGTGGTGTTCCCTTGTATCTCCTACCCTTGTTCCTCTAGGTGGTAGAGGTTGTGGGTTTGGAAAGTGCTGTAGAAGTAGTTCCTTTGGTAGTGTCCTAAGCCCAACCATCTTCAGCTGCTTCAGCAATGACCTTCCTCCAACATAAGGTCAGAAGTGGAAATGTTTGCTGAGGACTGCACAGTGCTCACTACCATTTGCAACCCCTCAGATACTGAAGCAGCTCATGTCTGCATGCAGTAGACCTGGACAACATTAAGTCTTGGGCTGATACGTGGCAAGCAACATTCACACTACACCAGTGCCAGGCGATGACCATCTCCAATAAGTGTGAATCTAATCAACAGCATTACCATAGCTGAATCCCCCACCATCAACATCCTGGGGTTACCATTGACAAGAAACATAACTGGACGAGCCATATAAATAATGTAGCTACAAGAGCAGGTCAGAGACTGGGAATTCTGTGGCGAGTATCTCACCTCATGACTCCCCAAAGTCTGTCCACCATCTACTGGGCACAAGTCAGGAGTGTAATGAAATATTCTCCACTTGCCTGCAGCTCCAGCAACACTCATGATCAGGACAAAGCAGCCTGCTTGATTGGCACCCCATTCACCACCTTAAACATTCACTCCCTCCACCACCAGTGTCAGGAGATGCAGTAGTACCATAGTAGTTATGCTACTGGACTAGTAAACCAGAGGCTGGGATTAATGATCCAGAAATGAGTTCAAATCCTGCCACGGCAGGTGGCGAATTTAACTTCAATTAAATAAATCTGGAATAAAAAGCTAGTCTCTAATGGTGATCACAAAACTACTGGATTGTCATAAAAACCCATCTGGTTCACTAATGTCCTTAAGGGAAGGAAATCTGCTGTCCTTATTTGATCTGGCATATATGTGACTCCAGAACTGCAGCAATGTGGTTGACTCTTAACTGCCCTTTGGAATGGCCTAACAAAACACTTCGTTGTATTCCAGAAGGTGGCTCACCACCACCTTCTCAAGGGCAGTTAGGGATGGGCAATACATGCTGTCCTTACCAGCAATGCCCACATCCTGTGAATAATTTTTAAAAAAACAAGATGCACTGCAGCAACTCTCCAAGGCTCCTTCAACAGCACCTCCCAAATCCACGAGGGCAATAGATGCATGGGAACACCACCATCTGCAAAGATCCCCTGCAAGTCACACACTACCTTGACTTGGAACTATATCACTATTGCAGTCACTGCGTCAAAATCGTGGAACTCCCTCCCTAACAGCAACGGGGGTGTACCTACATGGACTGCAGGGGTTCAAGATGATGGTTCACCATCACCTTCTCAAGGGCACTTAGGGATTGGCAATAAAAGCTGGCCTTGCCAGCGATGCTCATATCACATGAACAAATAATAAAAAAATGAAAAAGACTAATTGGATTACTTGCTTTCAATGCAAGAGGTACAAAATGTTAAACAAGGAATTTCTACTACAGTCGTACACAGTGCTGGTGAGGCTTATCTGAAATATTGCGCCTCATTTTGGGTGCCTAACCTTAGAAAGGATAGGCTGGCCTTTGGGAAAGTTGAGTGATGATTTACCAGCATGGTACCTGGGATGAAATGACTGAGTTGTGATGAGAAACTAAACTTGTATTATGTTCCTTAGTTATGTATTGGAAAGTTCAAAGTCATTGTCTTCAGTTCTTGCTACAAAATCCATTCCATAGCCACTGACTCCATCCCTCTCTCTGGCCACTGTCTGAAGCTGCCTAGGCCCTAAAGCTCTGGAATTCACTCTCTACCACTTTCCTCCTCTAAGACACTTCTTGAAACCTACCTCTTTGACCAAGCTCTTGGTCATCTGCCCTAATATGTGGTTAAGCAGCTCGGTGCAATATTTTGTTTAATAACGCCTTTGTGAAGCACCTTGGGACATTTTATTACATTAAAGATGCTATATGATTACAGGTTGTTGTTGTTGTTGTTGAATCAGACTGTTCACAGTCTTCATATCCTATTTGCCCCTGAACTCTGCTTCCGCCTGCATATCTCCATCAACCAGACTGCCTACTTCCAACCTCGCAACGTTGCCCATCTCTGCTCCTACCTCAGTTCATCTGCTGCTGAAACCCTCATCCATGCTGTTGTTATCTTTCGACTCGATAATTCTAATCCTCTCCTGGCCAGCCTCTCATCTTGCATCCTCTGTAAACATGAGCTCATCCAAAACTCTGCTGCCTGTATACTATCTCGCACCAAATCCTGTTCACCCATCACCACTGTGTTCACAGTCCTGCATTGGCTCCCAGTATGTCAATGTCTCAATTTTAAAATTCTTATCCTTGTTTTCAAATCTGGCCATGACCTCGCTCTTCCCTATCTCTAATCTCTTCCAGCCTTACAACTCTCTGAAATCTCCCTGTTGCTCCACTTCTGGCCTTTTGTGTCTTCACGATCTTTACTGTTGCACGATAGACCTCCATACCTTCAGCAGCCTAGGTCCTGAGCTCTGGAATTTCCTGCCTAAACCTCTTTGTGCCTCTAACTCTCTCCTTAAAACATACCTCTTTCACCAACCTTTTGGTCACCTGTCCTAATATCTCCTTATGTTGCTTGGTGTCAAACTTTGTTTGGTGGTTGCTCCCGTAAAGCACCTTGGGACTTTTTACTACATTAAAGGTGCTATATACATGCAAGTTGTTGTTGTAGTGAGATTAAGGCATGATATGATTGAGTTGTTTAAAATAATGAAGGGAGCCAACAGCAAAGTTAGGAAATGACCCTACTCTTTCATAAGGAATTGTGAACAATGGGGCAGCACAGTAGAATTTGAGCTAAACCGGTCGTTAAAAATGTAACAGGTCTACACTAGATATTGTTCAGTGAGTTGTGTCACCTGTTACTACTGTAAGTGAACCTTACATTCCTTATGATCAAGGGTGTGCTTTTATTGCCCACATAACATGCAAAAAAGCAAACAGATTGATGTCTATAATGATTGTCCTGTCTTGTATTTCATTGCAGGAACTGTTAAAATGACTGGGGTATTTCTTGCAGTTAACCCTTTTGTATCTATCTTTCTAGCAGTATTGTATCATGGCTTGAAACAAATCTCTTTGAGACTATATAGGTAAAAGTACTAAAATGTTACACCAATTAAATGTGAATCCAGGAAAATGTTTTCACAAAGGGTGAAGGAATGTGGAACATTGCTACCAAAGTCCATAGATGCAAGATTAATTGAGGTGTTTAACAGAGAGTTAGATACTTGGGGAGGGAGGGCATTGAAGGATATGCAGAAATGCCAGAAAACTGTGATTAACAGGACAAAGCTGCCATCGCTAACAAATGGCAACACAACAAATTGATTCGCTATTTAATTTAGCTTATGAAGCTCATTTTATTACGTGGATCATTTTCAGAACCTCGCTTCAGAAGCCACACCAAATGAGTTGGTGCTTTGTATTTAATCTTATTGGGCGGGGGGATTTGTTTTGGAATGGAGGTCAGACAATCTTAGATATTTAACTGTATTTGCTTCTCCTTTGGGAGCTTCTGGAGGCTGCTTGACTTGTTTCTAAGTGAACTGACAAGTGGGTGACTTCCTCCATAGGGAGCCAGTGCCTGTTTTTGATGTCACACTATGCACTGTACTGCACATCAGAAATTGAACATATTAGAGATTTAGATCTGCACCTTCCCACTTAAAGGGCAAGATTTTCCTTGTGGGCTTCGGGACCTCGTTGTCAGGGTCAAATGGAGCTCAGAAGCCCTAACTGTATGTGAAACAGTCACGTGGTAATGATTTTCTCCAAGTTGGTCAATCAGTGTCCAGAGGGTGGTTTCGCTGTCCAGTTAAGGGCGGCAGTGTTGCATTTTTGGGTTTATATCAGTAGTGTTGTAGGGCGCTCAAGAGAAAGTCTTGGACTCCGGTAAAGGTTAATTAACAACTCTATTATTTACAGTCTCTGCAAGCCACCTAAGCTAACATCCTTCGTGCTGCTAGAGCTCTTTCTTCTCAAGCCTATCTTGTGACTGTTACATTATCGCTCATACAGTGTGAGGGGTATCTCTCACTGTCTTTGGTATTAGCCCCTTAACATCCTTATACTACAGGCAGGTGGGCTCTCAAAGCTGGCGGGCCAATAGGAGGTCCTCCAGCTCAGAAGGAGCAGCAGCTAGCCTTTCTAAATAAGAGAGAGAGAGAAAGAGGGCGCCTCAAGATGGAGATGCTCTTCCTCCAACCTTTTTAACTTTTAAGTATAAAACAGCTGGGCCACCATTGTGGAGGGACAGCTGTGGCCAGGCAGGTGAGGGAGAGGGAGGGGGAGGGGGGAGGGAGGGGGAGGGGGGAGGGAGGGGGAGGGGGGGAGAGGGAGAGGAGGGGGGAGGGGGGGAGAGGGAGAGGAGGGGGAGGGGGAGAGGGAGGGGGGGAGAGGGAGAGGAGGGGGGAGGGGGGGAGAGGGAGGGAAGAGGAGGGGGGAGGGGGGGAGAGGGAGGGGAGGGGGGGAGAGGGAGGGGAGGGGGGGAGAGGGAGGGGAGGGGGGGAGAGGGAGGGAAGAGGGGGGGAGAGGGGGGGAGAGGGGGGGAAGAGGGAGGGGAGGGGGGAGGGGGGGAGAGGGAGGGGAGGGGGGGAAGAGGGAGGGGAGGGGGGAGGAGGGGGGAGGGGGGGAGAGGGAGGGGAGGGGGGGAAGAGGGAGGGGAGGGGGGAGGGAGGGAGAGGAGGGAGGGGGGGGGAAGAGAGAGGAGGGGGGGGTGGAGAGAGGAGGGGGGGTGGAGAGAGGAGGGGGGTGAGAAGAGAGAGGAGGGGAGGGGGAGGAGAGGAGGGGAGGGGGAGGGGGAGGAGAGGAGGGGAGGGGGAGGAGAGGAGGGGAGGGGGAGAGGGAGGAGAGGAGGGGAGGGGGAGGGGGAGGAGAGGAGGGGGAGGAGAGGAGGGGGAGGGGAGGGGGAGGAGAGGAGAGGAGAGGAGGGGGGGGAGGAGAGGAGAGCAGGGGGGGGAGGAGAGGAGAGGAGGGGGGGGAGGAGAGGAGAGGAGGAGGGAGGAGAGGAGAGGAGGGGGGGAGGAGAAGAGAGGAGGGGGAGGGAGGAGAAGAGAGGAGGGGGGAGGAGGGAGAGGAGGGGGGGAGGAGGGAGAGGAGGGGGGGAGAAGAGAGAGGAGGGGGGGAGGAGAGAGAGGAGGGGGGGAGGAGAGAGAGGAGGGGGAGGAGAGGAGGAGAGAGGAGGGGGAGGAGAGGAGAGGAGAGGAGGGGGAGGAGAGGAGAGGAGGGGGAGGAGAGGAGAGGAGGGGGAGGAGAGGAGAGGAGGGGGAGGAGAGGAGAGGAGGGGGAGGGAGGAGAGGAGGGGGAGGGGGAGGGAGGAGAGGAGGGGGAGGGAGGAGAGGAGGGGGAGGAGAGGAGAGGAGGGGGAGGAGAGGAGAGGAGGGGGAGGAGAGGAGAGGAGGGGGAGGAGAGGAGAGGAGGGGGAGGAGAGGAGAGGAGGGGGAGGGAGGAGAGGAGAGGAGGGGGAGGGAGGAGAGGAGAGGAGGGGGAGGGAGGAGAGGAGAGGGAGGAGAGGAGAGGGAGGAGAGGAGGGGGAGGGAGAGGAGGAGAGGAGGGGGAGGGAGAGGAGGAGAGGAGGGGGAGGGAGAAGGAGGAGAGGAGGGGGAGGGAGAAGGAGGGGGAGGGAGAGGAGAGGAGGGGGAGGGAGGAGAGGAGGGGGAGGGAGAGGAGAGGAGGGGGGGAGGAGAGGAGAGGAGGGGGAGGGAGGAGAGGAGAGGAGGGAGGAGAGGAGGGGGAGGGAGGAGAGGAGGGGGGGAGAAGAGAGAGGAGGGGGGGGAGAAGAGAGAGGAGGGGGGGGGAGAAGAGAGGAGGGGGGGGAGAAGAGAGAGGAGGGGGGGGAGAAGAGAGAGGAGGGGGGGGAGAAGAGAGAGGAGGGGGGGAGAAGAGAGAGGAGGGGGGGAGAGGAGGGGGGGAGGAGAGGAGGAGGAGGGGAGGAGAGGAGGGGGGGAGGAGAGGAGGGGGGGGAGGAGAGGAGGGGGAGGAGAGGAGAGGAGGGGGAGGGGGGGAGGAGAGGAGAGGAGAGGAGGGGGGGAGGAGAGGAGGGGGAGGAGAGGAGAGGGAGGGGGGGAGGGGAGGAGAGGGAGGGGGGGGAGGGGAGGAGAGGAGAGGAGGGGGGGAGGAGAGGAGGGAGAGGAGAGGGGGGGGAGGGGAGGAGAGGAGGGGGGGAGGAGAGGAGAGGAGGGGGGAGGAGAGGAGAGGAGGGGGGAGGAGAGGAGAGGACGGGGGGAGGAGAGGAGGGGGGGAGGAGAGGAGAGGGGGGAGGAGAGGAGGGGGGGAGAAGAGAGAGGGGGAGGAGGGGGAGGAGAGGAGAGGGGGGAGGGGAGGAGGGGGGGGAGGAGGAGAGGAGAGGGGGGGTGAGGAGAGGAGGGGGGGAGGAGAGGAGGGGGGGGTGGGCCTCAAAGCCTGCCTGGAGCACAGGCTCCTTGGTCTGCTGCTGGGAGTCTCCAGGCAGCTGGGCTGTTCCCCAACACCTCCAGGGACCTCCAAGGTAAATTCCAGTTGGCCTCTGACAATAGGCCTTTATTGGCCATTAACTATCATTAAGTGATTGCCTATCACGAGCTGGTGGATGAGCCCTGCCTCTGTGCCTCCCTCGCCCATCCCCCGGGAAAACGGCCTGGGGTAGGATGAAACCGGCACAAATTTACATGCCTGCCCGCTTCTGTGCTCACCCCCACTGGGGCTAAAAATCCTATCCAAAGATACTGTGTATTGGTCCTGCAGAGTGCAGTCCCATTTGTGGTATACATATATGCTTGATGTTGACAGCTGTAGGTTAGAGTTCACAGCTTTGTTAGGTGATTAGGCACTAGTTTGTGTCCAGGATCCGGTCCATTAGCCGACTAATTGCTGTTCAGCATCTGCGATCGGTAGCACACATACTTCAGGATCCTAGTTCACTAGCCAACTAGTTGCTATTCAAGGTTCAGTAGCCCATTAGTTTCTTTTCAGGCTCTGGGTTCTGAGTCTTTGAGCCTTGATAAACTTGAAGTGTCCTGCTTCTGTTTATTGATGTGTTTAACAAAAGCATGTTGTAGTCTGAGTGAGTTAATTTCCCTAAGGTCCTTCTCCCTCTCTGGGAAGGTCTTTATATTACAAAATAATAATGAGCAGGTTTCAAATTGTTGCTGGGTATAGGTGATGGGAGGGATGGACACAAAATTGCAGAGGGGAGATAACTGCATAAAGTGTGCCTGTTTCAGAAAGGAATTGACTTCTCAGAGTACTGTACATGTGAAATACAGTAATAATGAGTGTAGAAAAAAAGGCAGGTGTTACTCTTCCTGTATTGATGGATGTGCTTTTTAAAATATTCATACATATTTTGGCAGCACATGTTCTGAACTATGCAATATGAATAGAATTTTCTAAAACTTCTCTCTTCCGACTGATAATTGTAGCATTGAGAGGTTCTGTAACTCTTACGATGGCATAGTCCAAGCTACTACCGAAGTATTCTGCTGTAAACAAATTGCTGATTGTCACATTATGTAATCATATATGAAGGCCAGCTAATAAAGTGGGTTTTATAGTAGCTGTAGGACAGAGATGGGGACTGTTCGCAATCTATAGTTTTTTTCTTCTATGGTGAATTTTGTCGTCTTGAGGGATTTTAATGCTAGAAAATGGAACTCACTCACATTTCCATTGTCAGCTAGTGTCACTATTAAGCAGTGTGCAGTTTTTGATTTGAGCTCAGGACTTCTAGGAACTGATTTGTGAAGGCATGAAATAAGAAAAGCATTAGGCTCATTAGGCTGTTGCTTTCGCAAAGACCCTTGTCAGATAGAGCTATCAGATGGAGGTGATTTTCATCCCATTTTGGACTAATTTTGAATGCAACAACGTGCATATTTATAGCATCTTTAGACTAATTAAATGTGCAGGTAACAAAAGCTTTGATGAGGATTTCAGCAGTAGGGGGACTGAAGTTGAGATGGAAACAGGCGATGTTATGGAGATGTAAGTAGGCTGTTTTTGTGGGAGAGGTTATGAGGTTGTGGGAAAAATAGGCTTGGATTTGGGATGCAATAACATGTTCATTGACTTTGGAGAGGAAAGAAAGGTTGGAGATGTGACAGAGATCAAGGGTGGGTGGTCTTTTTAAGCAAGTGGTGATGATGACAGATTTGAAAGGGAGGATGACAGTACCCAATAGGGAGCTATTTACAATATCACCTCGCGTGTGGGCCAGGAAGAGAACTCATGTGGTCAGCAGTTTAATGGGAATAGAGTTGAGAGAGCAGGGGATAGGTCTCATGGGTAAAATGAGCTTGGAGAGAGCCTGAGGGGAGAGGAGAGAAACAAGAGAAAAATGCAAGTTCAGGGCTATGGCGGGGGAAGCTCACAGGAGAAGGAAGGGATGGAGTATAGGGCAGGTGGACAGATGGTCTCAATCTTGGTGATAAAATGACGCCTTGCACTTCTTGTTGGAAGTGAGGATGGAAGGGGCGGGGAGAGAGTTTTAAGGAGATTGTTGAAACCCAAGCCCCAAAGTGGAAAACTGCTCAATATAGAATTTCTTCCATCAGTGAAAATGCCGGGAATGCAAGCAACACATGTTAGTTGTGCAGATCTCATGCAGGAGTGTGATAAAGTGGAAGGAAGAAAGAGGGGTATAGAGAGAAAGAGGCATTGAGAAGGAAAGTTGAGAGACAGGGAAGAGGATTGAGGCAAAAAAAGGAGATGGGTATTGAGAGAATGAAGGCTTTGAGAGAGAGGTATGATTGAGAGACATGCATGATGTAGAAAGGGGATGGATAATTAAAAAGAAGACCTCCAGAGAAGAAGGACTAAGAGAGAGTAAAAGGGTTGAGAGTTGAGAGAAGGAGGTTGAGTGTGCGGGGGGAAGGAGAGACAGTAAAGGGTTTGAGAGAGGGGATAGAGGGTTTAAGCATGGCGGGAGTTGAGAGAGGCGTGTTGAGTGTGAGAGAGGGGATTGAATGGGATAGAGAGAAGGAGTAGAAAGAGAAGGATTAGAGAGGTAGAGTAGAGAGAGGAGATGCTGAAAAAGAAGGGGTTGCTGGAGATGGGAGTTGAGAGAGAAGATGTTGAGAGATGGGAGTGATAGTAAAAGAAGATGGTTAAGAGAGGTATAGGGATAAAGAGCTGCTGCGGTAGAGATATGAGATTGAGAGAAAGGGGTTGAAAGAGGGTTTGAGAGAGACTAAGGTTGTTAACGAGAGGGGAGGCATGAAGGTGTGAGAGTGGTTAAATGTGAGGAGACAGTTCAGAAAATGAGGGTGAGAAATAGAGGAGGTAGAGAGAGATATGGTGGTTCAGAGAGGGCAATTGTTAGATTGAAGGATTGAAAGAGAGCAGGGAATAGGGAAGGTTGAGGGAGATGACCAGTTAAGTGTGAGCTGGGGAGAGTTGAATAGCTAAGAAAGCGTAGTGGGAGAGAGGATGAGAGAGTGAAGGGGTAGAGTGAGGGATTGAGAGAAAGTTTCAGAAAGAAAGTGTTTGAAAGATGGTTTTCAGTGTGGGAATTGAGAGATGGAGGTGGGGTGTTGAGAACTAGAGGCAATTTGAGTGAGAGGATGAGAGAATGAGAGAGATTGAGACAGTGTTGAAATAGAGAGGTTAATGGAGGGTAAGAGAAAGTGGCGCGAGAAAAAGAAAAAAGAATGACTTGCATTTATAGAGCACCTTTCACAAGCACTGGATGTCTCAAAATGCTCTGCAGCTGATGAAGGACTTATGAAGTGTTGTCACTTTTTTTTTATTCATTCATGGGATGTGGGCGTCACTGGCTAGGCCAGCATTTATTGCCCATCCCTAATTGCCCTTGGGAAGGTGGTGGTGAGTTGCCTTCTTGAACCGTTGCAGTCCATGTGAGGTAGGTACACCCACAGTGCTGTTAGGAAGGGAGTTCCAGTATTTTGACCCAGCGACAGTGAAGGAACAGCGATATAGTTCCAAGTCAGGATGGTGTGTGACTTGGAGGGGAACTTGCAGGTGGTGATGTTCCCATGCATCTGCTGCTCTTGTACTTCGAGGTGGTAGAGGTCGCAGGTTTGGAAGGTGCTGTCGAAGGAGCCTTGGTGCGTTGCTGCAGTCCATCTTGTAGATGGTACACACTGCTGCCACTGTGCGTCGGTGGTGGAGGGAGTGAAGGTTTGTGGATGGTGTACCAATCAAGCGGGCTGCTTTGTTCTGGATGGTGTCGAGCTTCTTGAGTTTGTTGGCGCTGCACCCATCCAGGCAAGTGGAGAGTATTCCATCACACTCCTGACTTGTGCCTTGTAGATGGTGGACAGGCTTTGGGGAGTCAGGAGGTGAATTACTCGGTGCAGGATTCCTAGCCTCTGACCTGCTCTGGTAGCTACGGTATTTATATGACTACTCCAGTTCAGTTTCTGGTCAATGGTAGCCACCAGGATGTTGATAGTGGGGGATTCAGCGATGGTAAAGCCATTGAATGTCAAGGGGAGATGGTAAGATTCTCTCTTGTTGGAGATGGTCATTGCCTGGCACTTGTGTGGCGCAAATGTTACTTGCCACTTATCAGCCCAAGCCTGGATATTGTCCAGGTCTTGCTGCATTTCTACACGGACTGTTTCAGTATTTGAGGAGTTGCGAATGGTGCGGAACATTGTGCAATCATCAGCGAACATCCCCACTTCTGACCTTATGATTGAAGGAAGGTCATTGATGAAGCAGCGGAAGATGGTTGGGCCCAGGACACTACCCTGAGGAACTCCTGCAGTGATGTCCTGGAGCTCAGATAATTGACCTCCAACAACCACAACCATCTTCCTTTGTGCTAGGTATGACTCCAACCAGCAGAGAGTTTTCCCCCTGATTCCCATTGACTCCAGTTTTGCTGGGGCTCCTTGATTCCATACTCGGTCAAATGCTGCCTTGATGTCAAGGGCAGTCACTCTCACCTCACCTCTTGAGTTCAGCTCTTTTGTCCATGTTTGAATCAAGGCTCTAATGAGGTCAGGGGCTGACTGGCCCTGGCGGAACCCAAACTGAGCATCACTGAGCAGGTTATTGCGAAGCAAGTGCTGCTTGATGGCACTGTTGATGACACTTTACTGATGATTGAGAGTAGGCTGATGGGGTGGTAATTGGCCGGGTTGGACTTGTCCTGCTTTTTGTGTACAGGACATACCTGGGCAATTTTCCACATTGCCGGGTAGATTCCAGTGTTGTAGCTATACTGGAACAGCTTGGCTAGGGGTGCGGCAAGTTCTGGAGCACAGGTCTTCAGTACTATTGCCGGAATATTGTCAGGACCCATGGCCTTTGCAGTATCCAGTGCCTTCAGTCATTTCTTGATATCACGTGGAGTGAATCGAATTGGCTGATGTCTGGCATCTGTAATGCTGGGGACTTCAGGAGGGGGCCAAGATGGATCATCAACTCGGCACTTCTGGCTGAAGATTGTTGCAAATGCTTAAGCCTTATCTTTCGCACTGATGTGCTGGGCTCCCCCATCATTGAGGATGGGGATATTTGTGGAGCCACCTCCTCCAGTTAGTTGTTTAATTGTCCACCACCATTCACGACTGGATGTGACAGGACTGCAGAACTTAGATCTGATCCGTTCGTTATGGGATCGCTTAACTCTGTCTATTGCATGCTGCTTATGCAGTTTGGCATGCAAGTAGTCCTGGGTTATAGCTTCACCAGGTTGACACCTCATTTTTAGGTATGCCCTCCTGCACTCTTCATTGAACCAGGGTTGGTCTCCTGGCTTGATGGTAATGGTAGAGTGGGGAATATGCCGGGCTATGAGGTTGCAGATTGTGGTTGAGTACAATTCTGCTGCTGCTGATGGCCCACAGTGCCTCATGGGTGCCCAGTTTTGCATTGCTAGATCTGTTCGAAATCTATCCCATTTAGCATGGTCATAATGCCACACAACACGATGGACGGTATCTTCAGTGTGAAGGCGAGACTTCGTCTTCACAAGGGCTGTGCGGTGGTCACTCCTACCAATACAGTCATGGACAGAAGCATCTGCGGCAGGCAGATTGGTGAGAACAAGGTCAAGTATGTTTTTCCCTAGTAGGGTTCACCCACCACCTGCCGCAGACCCAGTCTAGCAGCTATGTCCTTTAGTACTTGGCCAGCTCGGTCAGTAGTGGTGCTACTGAGCCACTCTTGATGGACATTGAAGTCCCCCACCCAGAGTACATTTTGTGCCCTTGCCACCCTCAGTGCTTCCTCCAAATGGTGTTCAACATGGAGGAGTACTGACTCATCAGCTGAGGGAGGGCAGTAGGTGGTAATCAGTGGGAGGTTACCTTGCCCATGTTTGACCTGATGCCGTTAGACTTCATGGGGTCCAGAGTCGATGTTGAGGACTCCCAGGGCAACTCCCTCCCTACTGTAGACCACTATCCCACCACCTCTGCTGGGTCTGTCCTGCCGGTCGGACAGGACATACCCAGGGATAGTGATTGCAGTGTCTGGGACATTGTCTGTAAGGTATGATTCCGTGAGTATGACTATGTCAGGCTGTTGCTTGACTAGTCTGTGGGACAGCTCTCCCAACTTTGGCACAAGCCCCCAGATGTTAGTAAGGAGGACTTTGCAGAGTCGACAGGGCTGGGTTTGCCGTTGTCATTTCCGGTGCCTAGGTCGATGCCGGGTGGTCCGTCCGGTTTCATTCCTTTTCATTGACTTCGTAGCGGTTTGGTGCAACTGGGTGGCTTGCTAGGCCATTTCAGAGGGCACGTAAGAGTCAACCACATTGCTGTGGGTCTGGAGTCACATGTAGGCCAGACTGGGTAAGGACAGCAGATTTCCTTCCCTAAAGGGCATTTGTGATCCAGATGGGTTTTTGCAACAATCGACAATGGTTTCATGGCCATCATTAGACCAGCTTTTAATTCCAGATTTATTAATTAAATTCAAATTCCACCTTCTGCTGTGGTGGGATTCGAACCCATGTCTCCAGATCAATACCCTGGGTCTCTGGGTTACTAGTCCAGTGATAATACCATTACGCCTCCACCTCCCCTCGTTGTAATGTTGTAATATAGGAAGCGGAACAGCCAATTTACAAGCTCCCACAAACAACAAAATGATAATGACTGAGTGTAATTACAGTGTGATTAGTTTATTTACACAGTCAGTTTCAATTCCACTACCGTGGAATCTCCCTGCTCAGCATAGTGGGGAAAGTCTTTGCTCGAGTCACTCTAAACAGGCTCCAGAAGCTGGCCGAGCGCGTCTACCCTGGGACACAGTGTGGCTTTTGTGCAGAGCGATCGACCGTTGACATGCTGTTCTCCCTTCCTCCGATACAGGAGAAATGCCGCGAACAACAGATGCCCCTCTACATTGCTTTCATTGATCTCACCAAAGCCTTTGACCTCGTCAGCAGATGTGGTCTCTTCAGACTACTAGAAAAGATTGGATGCTCACCAAAGCTACTAAGTATCATCACCTCATTCCATGACAATATGAAAGGCACAATTCAACATGGTGGCTCCTCATCAGACCCCTTTCCTATCCTGAGTGGCGTGAAACAGGGCTGTGTTCTCGCACCCACACTTTTTGGGATTTTCTTCTCCCTACTGCTTTCACATGCGTTCAAGTCCTCGGAAGAAGGAATTTTCCTCCACACAAGATCAGGGGGCAGGTTGTTCAACCTTGCCCGTCTAAGAGCGAAGTCCAAAGTGCGGAAAGTCCTCATCAGGGAACTCCTCTTTGCTGACGATGCTGCTTTAACATCTCACACTGAAGAGTGCCTGCAGAGTCTCATTGACAGGTTTGCGGCTGCCTGCAATGAATTTGGCCTAACCATCAGCCTCAAGAAAATGAACATCATGGGGCAGGACGTCAGAAATGCTCCATCCATCAATATTGGCGACCACGCTCTGGAAGTGGTTCAAGAGTTCACCTACCTAGGCTCAACTATCACCAGTAACCTGTCTCTAGATGCAGAAATCAACAAGCGCATGGGAAAGGCTTCCACTGCGATGTCCAGACTGGCCAAGAGAGTGTGGGAAAATGGCGCACTGACATGGAACACAAAAGTCCGAGTGTATCAAGCCTGTGTCCTCAGTACCTTGCTCCATGGCAGCGAGGCCTGGACAACGTATGTCAGCCAAGAGCGACGTCTCAATTCATTCCATCTTCGCTGCCTCCGGAGAATACTTGGCATCAGGTGGCAGGACCGTATCTCCAACACAGAAGTCCTCGAGGCGGCCAACATCCCCAACTTATACACACTACTGAGTCAGCGGCGCTTGAGATGGCATGGCCATGTGAGCCGCATGGAAGATGGCAGGATCCCCAAGGACACATTGTACAGCGAGCTCGCCACTGGTATCAGACCCACCGGCCGTCCATGTCTCCGCTTTAAAGACGTCTGCAAACGCGACATGAAATCCTGTGACATTGATCACAAGTCGTGGGAGTCAGTTGCCAGCGTTCGCCAGAGCTGGCGGACAGCCATAAAGGCGGGGCTAAAGTGTGGCGAGTCGAAGAGACTTAGCTGTTGGCAGGAAAAAAGACAGAGGCGCAAGGGAAGAGCCAACTGTGTAACAGCCCCGACAATCAAATTTTTCTGCAGCGCCTGTGGAAGAGCCTGTCACTCCAGAATTGGCCTTTATAGCCACTCCAGGCGCTGCTCCACACACCACTGACCACCTCCAGGCGCTTACCCATTGTCTCTCAAGATAAGGAGGCCAAAGAAGAGTTTCAACTTAAATGAGGATGTAGAAATTTATTCTGAAAATGTATAAAAATAAGCACAGAATGTATGGCTATAAAATGGTAGACTAAATTACATCAATATGTTTTGTTTCAATCATTCCTCGTTCTCCTATCCTGCTTTACCTGAAGATGAATTGATACAGCAGAAAGCAACTAATACTGTTAAAATTGAACATCTGCCCAAACATCCTGTCTATTTTAAATTCCAAGTCCAGATTTATAATGGAAACTGCTTATGTAAAGCTAGTCAGGCTATAATTATACCCTCACCCAGCAGTGGCGCTGGTTAATGGGGGATTGCTAGGATCAGGCAGCATGAGCAAGCTAGATCAGATAGATCTTCAGATCAGAAATTTCCGATTGCTTGCTACACGCTGTATCTGGCCAGAATGCACAGATATGAGCGGAAGCCAAATTCAATTTCCTTGTTGAGAAAATGTTTCCTGTTGAAGTCCATGCTTTTGAGACATGTTAAAGCCTTCATGGATTTTGTTCACAACCATATATAGGGCATTAGAAATTCAGTTATTGTGAAAACTGGCAGATGATTTTTTTTCCAAAAGCAGTTTGAATGATTCCAACAAACTATGACAAACAACTGTTTACATAGGAAATTCCCATTATAATTGCTTATGTAAGCAGTTTCAGTGTTAAAGAGCATGACCCAAAATCTTGACAACAGGAAGTAAGTTTTGTTTACAAGAAATGTGCACATATTCTATCATCTATATTCGTCAATATCTTCTTCAAAAGTCTTGTATATGGCACATGCACTATTGTAAATGCTATATAAACATTTCCAATGGAAATGTCTGTGTTAAACTGTCAACACTTAGCTCCAATTATTTGCTTGCATTTTTATGGGGAGTGCAATCTTAACTAAAGAAAAAGGAAGACCTGCATTGATTGCCTGTCATACTGCTAGGTGGCACTACATTATCCTTCTCCACAAATCACTCAAAATGCTTCCTGAAATATTCTTTGTGTGCCATCTTTTTTCTCAGTAACTGTATTTCTAATATCTAAAATGAGGGTTTAGAAAAGTTAGGTTTCATGATTCATAATAAGGTAATTAAATTTACCAACTGAATACCTCAGCGTACCTCAGAAGTGTGGGATTTGACTGGATTATTTTTAATCTTACAACAGTTAGAAACAGCTTTCAATCACATCTGCATCTTGAACATGTGCAGTTTGTAGAACCCCCCATCGTGTATTCTGTGAAAGAAATAACTTGCATTTGTATAGCACCTTTCATGACATCAAAGCTTTCCAAAGTACTCTGCAACCAATTAAGTACTTTTTTGAAGTATTGGCATTGTTGTGATGTAGGAAATGCAGCAAGGTCTCACAAATAGCAATGAGGTAATAAATAGTAAGTCTGTTTTCGGGCAAAATATTGGCTTGGGCACTGGGGACAATTCCCCTGCTCTTTGAAATAGTGCCATGGGATTTTTTACATCCATCTGCGGGGGAAGATGGGGCCTCAGTTTAATATCTCATCTGAAATAAATACGGCACCTTTGACAGTGCAGCAGTCCTTTAGTACTTCGCTGGAGTGCCAGCCTGGATATTGTGCTCAAGTTTCTGGAGTGGACTTGAAGCCTCAACTTTCTGATCAGGTGGCAGCGCTACCACTGAGCAGTTAAGTGCATTCAGGCTAGTTTTTCTGGAGCAATATGTTCCAGAACCAACAAGGAGACAGACTATACAAGAGTAAAGTAATGAGGCACACTTAGTTAATAGTCTAACAGTAAGGCAACCTTATATTGGCCTTTATTGCCACTCCAGGCGCTGCTCCACAAACCACTGACCACCTGCAGGCGCTTACCCATTGTCTCCCGAGACAAGGAGGCCAAAGAAGAAGAAGGCAACCTTTAACTAAGAGTGATTGTAATATGATCAAATTATGTCATGTTTGAAAAGGAGAAACAGAACAGTTACTAAGCTTCTATATTTTGGTAAGGCTAACCTTAATGGGACTCACACAAAGGCTGACAACAGTAAGCTGTTCATAACTGTTACCAAGTCCAACTACAGATAACTGGGAAGTGTTCAAAAAAGAATTTAGCTTAATGCAGGACCAGTTATACACTTAGGGGGCAAAAACTCTGCTTACTGAATAAAACAGTTATGGTTGACAAAAGAGGTGAGAGATAACATGAAACTAAAGGAAAGAGCATACAAAAGTGCAAAGAATAGTGTGAATGCAGGGAACTGGACAAGATGTAAAGAGCTGCAAAGGAAGACAAAAAAATATTAAGAGCTGCAAAAAGGAATATGAAAAGAAACTTGCAAGGGGTATCAAGATTAACATACAAAGTTTTTATAATTATATTAGAAGAAAAATTGTGGTTAAGGGTAATGTGGGCCCTTTACAACAGATGTGGGTACTATTTCAAATGAAAATAAGGAAATGGCAGACTTGTATAATTACTTTGCGTCAGTTTTCACAGTAGAGGAGGATAATATTCCTGACATTCTAGGGAATTTATAATGAATCAAGGATTAGAACTCTCTAAAATTAATGTAAGCAAGAAAATAGTGCTGGACAAAATAATTGCACAAAAGACTGACAAATCCCCAGAACCTGGTGGTTTCCACCTCAGGGTTTTAAAGGAAGTAGGTGGGGAAATTGAAGCTACTTCAGCAAAAATCTTTCAAAGCACTCTTGATTCAGTAACTGTCCCTTTAGATTGAAAAATTGCAAATGTAATCTATTATTTAACTAAAGCTGAGAAAGAGAAACCTGGAAATTATAGGCCAGTTCGTCAAACATCTGTTGTGGGGAGGTCATTGGAATCTATAATTAAGGACAGAGTGGCTGAACACTTCGACAAATTTGAGCTGATTAGAGAGGACCAACATAGATTTATAAAGGATAGGTCAAGTCTCACAAATCTAATTGAATTTTTTGAGAAAGTAACTGGTAGTAGGCAGGAGAATGTCTATGCAAGCAGTTTATATAAAGTTCCAGCTAAAAGACTGTTCGCTAAAGTTAAAGCTCATGGAATTGCAAGTTAGGAGATTGGTTAGGCAGTAGAAATAGGAATAACGGGTATGTACTTGAAATGGAAGGAAGTGACTTGTGGTATCCCACAAGGATTTGTGCTGGGGCCTCAAATATTCACTATATTTATTAATGACTTGGATAACGTAATAGAGAGATCCATGTATCCAGGGTTGCCGATGACATAAAGATTGGTGTAATAGTAGTGTAGATGGGAGCATGAAATACCAAAAGATATTGACGGATTAAGTGAGTCGACAAGACTGTGGCAGATGGATTTCATCACAGACAATTGTGATGACATTAATTTTGGACTTAAAAAGGATAAATCTGAGTATTTATTAAACGGTGAAAAGCTAGGAACAATGGTGGTCCAAAGAAATTTAGGGATCCACACACACATCACTAAAATGTAGTAGTCAGGTACAAAAATAATTAGAAAGGCTCATGGAATGTTAACCTTGATATTTGGAGGGCTAGAATATAAAAGGGAGGAAGCTTTGCTACAGCTATACAAAACCCTAGTTAGACCACATCTGGATTACTATGTACACTTCAGAGCACTGCATCTTAGAAATAATATATTGGCCTTGGAAGGATTGCGAGGCTTATCCATCAGAATGTTACCGTGGCTACAAGGGTTGAATTATAAGGAGAGATAACTAGACTTGTATTCCCTGGAATATAAAAGGTTAAGGGGTTATTTTTCGAGGATTTTAGGATTTTGAAAGGAGTTAATGTGGTAGTTAGAGAGAAACAACTTCTTTTATTGAGGGAGTCAAGGACAAGGGGACATGACCTTTAAATGAGAGTCAGGTCATTCAGGAGAGAAGTTAGGAAACATTTCTTCATGCAAAGATTGGTAAAAGTGCGGAACTCTCCCACAAAAAACAGTAGATGTTAGCTCAACTATTAATTTAAAATCTGAGACTGATAGATTTTTGTAAGTCAAGGAGGTAAATGAAGTTAAGACACATATCAGCCATGTTTTCCGCCACAACATGCATTTATATAAAACCTTTAACTTAGTAAAATTTCCCAAGGCTCTCACTGAATGCTGGAACAGGCTCAAGGGGTTGAATGGCCTACTCCTGCTCCTTTGTCCCCTTCTATGTTCAAAGGCTGACAACTATGCATCAATAGGAGTTGAAGGTTAGAAAGTTGCGCCCCCTCATTCTGTGAGAATTTAATAGTTTATTTGTTTTTTCCAGGAGACTTTGAGGTTGGATTTTCAAAGCTTTTAGTTCAGACAAATGACAACTTAACAAATGAACAGTATCTTCATCATCAATAGAAAAAACAAAAGAAAGAGAGATTACTGATAGAGAATAAAATGCTGTTTATTGTCAAACTCTGGCAACCATTTGTTGCTTGGTTTTGGATGTATTTATCTGAGATTTTGGTGTTTAGAACCCAGTGTTTGGGTTTTTCACCTCATAAATGGGGCATCTGTGATTTCATTGCTAAGTCACAGGTCTGTCCCTACCATTTGCAGCCACCTGATTTCAGTATGGGCCTCCTGAATCCCAGCCTTCCCTGGATGGTATAGTAGTTGCTTCTCAGCACACCTTTGTGTTGACTTCCCCAACTGTGACTCTGAATTCCCATGCCCTCTGATTGCACTGTGACCCTATTATCTACCACTGCCATCCTGTACCTCTACTTTGAATATGGTTTAGATTGCATCATGAAAAGGTGAAAACCTGGAAGTGCTGACTTGAAGTAATTTTTGTGGCTGTGTCAGTGTCTTTATATAACACACAGAGGCTGTTATTCTGCAGATATGATTTTCACTCACTTGTCTTATCTGACATGTAATAAGTGTATTTATGCACACACATGCACGTACATACATGTACTGCTCAGATAATCAGTGTTCAAATGGTGTAGAGGATCAAAGAGATCTATCAAAAATCATTAAAAGTAGCAATGCATGTAAACAAGACCCTAAAAATGCACGGGGGTTCATTTCTAGAAGAATAGAATTGAAAAGCAGGGAAGTTATATTAAATAAAAATAAAATACTGCAGATGCTGGAAATCTGAAATAAAAACAAGAAATGCTGGAAATACTCAGCAGGTCTGGCAGCATCTGTGGCGAGAGAAGCAGAGTTAACATTTCAGGTCAGTGATGAAGGGTTACTGACCTGAAACGTTAACTCTGCTTCTCTCTTCACAGATGCTGCCAGACCTGCTGAGTATTTCCAGCATTTCTTGTTGAAGTTATATTAAACGTGTACAGAACGTGTACAGAACTTTGTTTAGACCACAGTTGGAGTGCTGTGTAAAGAGAAACTTCTTTACCTAGAGAGTGCATATGGAACTTGCTTCCACATGTAGTAGTTGAGGTGAATAGCATAGATGCCTTCAAGTACATGCAGGTATAAGGAATAGAAGGATGTGCAGATAAGATTAGATGCAGTAGGGTGGGAGGTGGCTCGTGTGGAGCATAAACACTGGCACAGACCAGTTGGACCGAATGGTTTATAAATTCAATGTGTAGTACTTAGAAGAAACGTTGAGACAGAAACCAGTTGGACCGAATGGTTTATAAATTCAGTGTGTAGTACTTAGAAGAAACGTTGAGACAGAATAATATGTATTGTGCAATGCCTGTCAGCTTCTTTGTGGAACATATGGACATGAGATGTTCTTTCTTTCACTCCCCAGTTATATTTTAATGCCAGGGTTATTGAGAGACAGGCAGGAGCAGCAAGCTTGCTGATTGTAGTTTATTGGACTAATAGCTGCTTTTGGGCAAAGCTGCCAGCTCCCCAATGAGAATTTTCGGTGGGCTCTTTCTGAGAATTAAAACAGCAATTCCTCCTTCAAGTGATGCTGTATGATTTTTTTTTTACAGCAGTGGTGTTGGAAAAATGTCCCTCATTAATAGTAATTATTGAGAGCATGTTTTAAATGGAATACAGGTCCTGTAGCAGAAGTTCATTTTTATTCTGCTGTTGCTGAGGAGTCCCAGCAGTGCACATGAAGCTGTAGGCTTCTGTGGATGAATTTTTCTGCTGGTCTGCCCTAGTCTGTGGGTTGCTGATAAGTTTCCTGTGTTTGCTGCCGGTTGTCACTGCTTCCCTGCGGGGATCAAATTTGCTTTTATGCGATCCTTTTAGTACTGTAGAAGCAGACTGCTATTCTCTGGGATCTTGACAGGAGGGGTTGCGTTGAGTGGGATCTTTGCTGAAATGTGCTGAAGGCTGCGTTTCGGTATTGCAGTATGCTAACCTCTCTAATCAATAGCAAACACAGCATTCTAATACTGTAACCCAGGCAACGGGCACACACTGCCTGCTGATAGGCTAGCTCTGAGAAAAACACTCGATTGGTGGATTGCAGAAGGTGGCTCTGAAGTGGTAGGTTTTAATGTTGATTTGCTCCAAATAGGGGAGCAATAGGATAGCAGGTACATCTCCGACACTGCACTGCAGCTTTGGATCGTCGTACGCTGTGGCTGAAGGACCAGTAGTGTGTCTATTGATGGATGGGAGGGTGCCGAATAAATAGGATGATGTGATGCGCACTGGCTGGCTGTAAGGAACTTGCTCTGTCGTTGAGACACATTCAAATACACAGTCCACTACCGAGACTCACTGTCTCTATAGAAACTGCAGACTGCCGTCTTTTGTGTTACCGACTAGGGGGAAAAAAAAGCTGGAGTTGTGTGCTTGATGTATGACAGTTTTTTGTTGATGATGGGATCAGTGGCCGCTGGCAGCTGATGCTGGAGCTGTGAGCAGCGTTTCACTGCAGACTTTGGGATGGAAACACGGACTGAGGAGGAGACGCGGTCATCATTGCAACATCTCTTTGTCACTGTTGAGGGGACACCAGGACATCGCTCATTGTGTGAGAATATTAACGGATGGGAAATGGAGGCTTTGCAGCAGGTAAGAGCTGTGAATGTAAAAAGGGGAATGCAGATGTGTCTGACAGACAGCTCTACGTCACATGGTTGCTGTAAGGGTTTGAACTGAGTGTGACTGTCCCAGCTGCAGGGGACTGCGCAAAGCTTGTTTGAAGTGGACTTGCCAGGCAGTGGGGGCAAATTCAGCTCAAAGTGACTGCTTTCTTGTTCCTGGAGCTCCCAGGAGGAGACTGATGTCTACAATCAGGAAACCATTGCAGAACTGTGACAGTATTTTTGCATCAAATTTTTGGAAAAATTTGCAAGTGCAATGGTTCGTCCATAAAATATTGCAGCTACCTGTTTAGAGCTCCATTGATCCTTTAAAACAAGTATTCCAGAATAATTTCTGCCAGTTAGTATTTAACTTACAGACAAACTGAAGGGTGTCAATCAGTGTAAAGTGTGTGCTGAAACACTCTGCAGTGTGCCAATGCAGACAGGTCAACAGCTTTGGGTTAGCACAGAATGGACAGAAGCTCAGGATGTTCAATGTGTGGATATCTGTCTGATCATTCTGTGGTTTTGTGGGTGCTATTGCTGATGATGTAGATTCAGGCAGGTCATAGTTTTCACCTGTTCCAGTTTTGACACGAGTGTGTTGTGCAGTAATATGTAGAGTCTGTGATAATCCAACAGTGTGGTTTCCATTGTAGTGATACGTGTAATTGTAAAATATGATGCTGTAATTCTGACAGCCATTGCAGCCCAAAATGGGAAGAACAGGAACTGAAGAGAACTCATTCACTTGCATTAAAACCATGCTTTTGCGGGAGAAATATCCAGAGAGATAGCACTGCGCAGCATGTTAACCAATTGATTAGCTGTATATCGCAATGCACTTTGAAATCTGTACTGTCAAGAAATTTAATGGTATTCTTAAGATCTTAATGCATGCTGTGTTTTTATATATATATATGTAATATGTATTATCTGTGCTATTTCTTGGTTACTGCAGAATACATTTGGTATTCCTAATATCACAATATAATCCTTCAATCTGGAGTTTATCAAGCATCAGCCGAATAGAATATCGTGGCCATTGTTAATTTCCTATAGATTTTTGTTAACCAAAGTTATGAAGGGATATGGGCAAAGGCGGGTATGTGGAGTTAGGTCACAGATCAGCCATGATCTCATGGAATGGCAAAACAGGCTCGATCGACTAAATAGCCTACTGCTGTTCCTATATCGGCCTTGACACATGCCTTTGACAAAAGAAGCAATGTCAAAGAAAATTAACTGAACAAAACTGTCCTCCAGGAACCTCTCTGTATTTTGTGATACTTGCTGTTCTGTACTGGAGCTTCCATCCTGCATTTAATGATGGCATTTGAATTCCTTAATTAGAGCAATCTGTTATTTTCTATGTGTTACTGACACTATGCTTGATCAGAAAAACATAGATATATTTATATTATGTGTCCATTAGGGGTATCTGTCCTTTCTTTCTGCATTAATCTTGTATTTATATGAATATTTAAGCACAGCATATGTGTTTGAGCTGTAGGGCAGAAATTGTGAGACTGTTGTCAGTACAAAGCCTTGCTAAAATGGGACTGCTGGGCACCAAATTGGGGCTCAATTATTGTTGCCCCATTTCCGACAAACACTCATGATAGTAAAGCTCAATGCCAGCAGTGCAGTATCACAATTTGTGTCCTATAATCTCTGTCCAGTCGCATCAAGATCCTCCTGTCATACCTTGCAGTCTCCTGTTCTTGCAGTGCACTGCGGTTGTATGTTTTATTGCATACATTATGCAGCTTCTTAAACAAGGCAATACCAATGGATTTATAAGCAGTGACGGGCCTTCTCTCTGTGTCTGGTGAGAGCACTCCCTGGGGAAGTGTCTGTATTGTATCTATTTTTGCTGAATGAAATGAGGTCACACAAGCTGGCTTAAGAGTGCTCAGAGAATACATTGTTATATAGTTATTGGTCTGAAGTTTTTTTAATGCCATTGAGGAACATATGTGTGTACTTATATGGAGGCATGAGTGCTGGAGTGTGTTTGTTGCTGGAAGTTTTGTTGCAATCAGTCGTCACTCACAATCCATAAACACATGGTTCACATCCAGATATGCCTTTATGTACTGCAGCACAGGTCGCTATTGAAACAAATTTCATGAGTATCCCCCTAAAGGCATTTGTTCCCCCCCCCCCCACCCCCCGCCTCCCCTCCATGCACTGAGTGAGTTTTGTCTTGTCCACTTGTCATGAAGATGATAAAGTTGGGGAGTAAATCAGATCTGAGGTGACATTCTCCTTCACCGATGGATATTAACAGAGTTTTAATCCCTGCACTATACAGATATAGGTGAGTTTGTTTACAGGTTGCTTTGGATATAACTGTGTGCTCTGGTTACATTCTTTACTCTAATGGGCTTTGCATTAACAAACATTAAAGATCAGAAAGCAAGGTAATTTCGGCAGGTGATATGAAGTAGCGCATGTACCTATGTGTTAAAAATCTTGTGTTTGCATCCAATGTCTGTCAGCATTTTCCACAATAAGTTCCCATGTATGGATTTATAGTGGACACTGCCTGTGTCAACTTGTCTCGCTGTCATTGCATTGTCACCAGTGGAGATAATGTGGTGCCTCTATTGACTGGAGAGTGTAATTACAGTGTAACAAGTTTTCAGTTTCTATTATAAATATAGGAATTTATTATGTAGAATTACATAGAATTTACAGCACAGAAACAGGCCATTCATCCTAACTGCTCTGTGTTGTTTATACTCCATAGAAGCCATGTCCCGCCCTACTTCATCTAATTCTATCTGCAATTCCTTCAATTCCTTTCTCCTTCATTTGTTTATCTATTTTCCCTTTGAAGGCATCTATGCTATTTGCCCCAACTGCTGCATGTGATAACAGGTTCCACATTCTAACCACTCTCTGGGTAAAGAATTTCTCCTAAATTCTTTATTGGATTTATTAGTGACTCTTCCTTTTGGCCCTTAGATTTGGACTTCCTCAACCCACCACAAGTTGAAATATCTTCTCTGCATCTACTCCATTAAACCCCTTCATAACTTTAAAGACCTCTGTTGAGTCACTCCTCAGCCTTCCCTTTACTAGAGAAAAGAGCCCCAACCTATTCAGTCTCTCATGATGGTTATTATCTCTCAGTTCTGCCATCATCCATGTAAATCTCATTTACACCTTCTCCAGTTCTTCTATATCCTTTTTGTAATATGGAGATCAGAACTGTACACAGTGCTCCAACTGTGGCCTAATCAAGACTCTAAACAAGTTGAACATTACATCACTGCATTTCAATTCTGTTCTTCTAGAAATGAACTCCACTGTTTTTTGTTGCATATTTAATGGACATTTTAACTTGCATTGCTATTTTTAATGATTTGTGAATATGTACCCCTGCGGCTCTTTGCTCCTCTAACCATTTAGACTTATTTTCCAAGGAGTCCTTATTTCTCCTACCAAACTGCCCCACCTCAACTTGTCTTTATTAAAATTCGTTTGTCATTTACACTTCCATTCTGCAAATTTATTACTGTCATGTTGAAGCCCTCTTCAGTAATAACTATGCCCCACAATTTGGAGTCATCCGCAAATTTTGAAATTGTAGTTCTGATTCTCAAGTCTAAATCGTTTACGTAAATAGTGAACAGCTTTGGTCCCAACACCGATCCCTGTGGAACACCACTTTCTACCTTTACTGCTCCTCAGTACAAATACCAAAGCCATTTCTGAGGGAACGTTTTGCACTATGTCCTTCCCTGAAACTGCTCAGTGTGACTATCCTGCTCACTGTGCCTCCTTCTTTCCTGTATTCTCTCTGTATGAATGTCCCCTTCACTGTATCTTCCTAGAGTCCCTTCTGTGTGACTGTCCTGCTCTGCGCGCCTCCGCTTGAACTTCCTCTGTATGAATCTCATCTGCTTGACTGTCCTGTGCAATGTAGCAACCTCCCTTCTTTTCAAAACTCCTCCATGTGAATGGTGTAATTTAAATTTCATTTCTGCCTTTCCCCTGTAAGTCACTTTGTATAGTCTAGATAAGGATATAAATGTTTGTGTGGTGCCCATTCCTGCTTTACTGCCCACTTCAGTGCTAATCCTCCATTAAATCCTGATGATTCTTTTTGGTGAGGATTTTTAAAAAATTCTTTTAAGGGTGTGGCTGGCAAGGCCAGCATTTGTTGCCCATCCCTAATTGCCCTTGATAACTGAGTAGCTTGCTAGGCCATTTCAAAGTGCAGTTAAGAGTTAAACACATTGCTGTGAGTCTGGAGTTACATATAGGCCAGACCAGGTAAAGATGGTAGATTTCCTTCCCAAAAGGACATTAGTGAACAAGATGGGTTTTATGTGAGTGGGCATTGGTGGAAGATGCAGTATTAGAGTTGGCAGTCCAACATTACTTTTAGTAGACTGAAAGTAGGTGAATTCTTGGGCCCTGGTGATTGTGGTACTGTTCCACTTCATTGTATTGTAATAATAGCCATAGCCCAAGGTCACAGGAATCAGAGCAAGCCTCTGGAGCTGTGAGAAGACTGGTTTGCAAAACTAGAAAACTAAAGCAGTAAAAGGAATACTAAATTGTTACAAGATCATTTTAAAAAAATGTGAAAGTGTGTCGATCAGAAAAAGAGAGTAAAAAGCACAACCCAAACTACCGTTGCTGAACATGGAGGCCAAAATTAATTAAAAAGCATGAATGACCAGAGGGCTGAATGAGGTGAAAAAGCAACTCAAGGACCAAAACATTTTTTTTTAATTCAGAGATCAAAAAAATGCGAGCTAGCTGGCAAAGTCAGTTAAAGATTCCTGGAATGACAGGGGGGAAAAGCCAATAAGGCAACTGAAAGTCTTGTTTTGAGAAGCTCAAAACAGTTAAAGACATTTTTACACTATGGAAGTAGCAGGGGAAAGACAAGACAGGTCTGATAAGAGATATATGTTAGCTAGAAATATTATGGGGATTATGTAATGTGCCAAATTAGTTATTCACTAATGAAGACGTCAGACAAATTCTGGATGCTTTCATTTTGTCTCCGGATTCTATCATAAGATTTCATAGAGGCACAGCTCATGAGGAGAATCGAAGAATTAAGTATATACAGGGACCTTGGACCAGATAGAAGATGCAGTAGGGAGGAAAAAGGAGTCTAGCCAGGTATTGTGGAGTTGAGTAACAATAAGATGTGAACATAGCCAGGTATTGTAGATTTGAATAATGGAGGTCTGAACATTACCAGGTATTGTAGAGTTGGGTAACTGAGGTGAAAGGGGCTGAATTTTCCAACTAATTGCTGAAATGGCAGGGATGCTGGAGCACCCTGGAGTTAACCTATCTATGTCGGACTCTGCTGCATTAATTCAGCTCCTCGGACTCAGTTACTCCTGATCACTTTCTCTGATAATTTTAATTATAGAATTCTCAAAAGGGCTCCATTATAGGAAATGCAGTATATCAAACTTTTGACCCTTCTCTGTCCTCAAAAAATGTTACTGAAGTTTTTCAGTGTCTGCTGAAATTTACTTTGATTTTTCTCTTTTTTGGATTTGAGCTTTGGGAATCACAGTGATCCTCCCTGAAGCTTCCCATTTTGGGTTACTGTCAAAATAGCAACTATGGGTTACAGCAGGCTCAGTTCCAAGGGCATTTTGCACTGTTTCAGAGTGCTGCAGCAAATATGAGGTTAACATGTACTTAATCCTAATGTCCAGTCTCTGCATATAGTAAAGGTAGCATCACTGTTTTAATAAATTCTTGTAAATCTCATAAAAATTAATTCTTAAAATATTTCTCTGAGGGCATCTGAGTTAGTTGAGTGTTCCCACCACCACTATGCTGGGAATTTACCTAATTTTCTTGGAAGTATTTTGTTGTCTTTGCCTTGAACTTCTCCAATCTGTTGGTGTACAGTATGTCCCTGAGTTCAACTCATCTGCTGCTGAGATGTTGAACTGTTATGCTAACATGTTGCAACATGCAGCGGGGAGGTATTAGAGTGAGCACATGGCACGTTCCGCATGGAACAGGGAGAATTTGTTCCAGTACACGAACTTGGACAGGGAGGTTGAATCTGCCAGGGTTATTTACTGGCGCACTTAAAGTGGTGGCTGAAGTCTGCAGGAGGTAAGGTGTCAGCAGATATTATGCTGCATACTAACAATTAGAATTAGATGCAGGTCTGGTTCATGCTTCGTTGGCTCTGTAATCAAGTGTCTGCAGGCATTTTCTCACCCTACATATGAGAAATTTCATCAGCAGAGTAAGCCTTTGCATTCCACATCCACCCTTACCACCCAAGCTCATTGTTTCTAATATTTCCATGGTGAGTTACTAAGGCAGTCTGACTTACCTATGACAGTTTCACCTATGGTGTTACTTTTAGTAAAACAGTTCACTAGTTTGATATCTCATATTGCAAATGCACATCCTATCAGACTCTGCTGCAACTTCCAGTGCTGTGGTAAGCCACTGTATGTAGGCATTTCGTGTGCAAATTCCAGCAGGAATAGCGATAAGAAATGAGAATCATAGCCCCCTAGCTCAGGCACTGGGTCAATTATAGAGCCTCGACAGATTAACAGTCAAACATGGGATGTTCCAGCTCAGCTTGGCTCAGATCTGCATTGGGATGTGCATCAACAAACTGAGCCATCTTATTGTTGCAATTATTTATTTTTTTCTTGCTCTGGTCATGTCTTACTCCATGCCTGGACAAGAAGGCACTAGGATGACCAGATCCAACACCTAATTAATGTTGCTGTGAAGTGTGTGATTGCACTTTGGGATAACTACCTCTGATTTTTCTTCTTTTTCAGTGGATTTGATCATTGATTGGTATCTTCTCCAAGACAGTACATCTAAAATTAGGAACTTGCGGTGTGGCAGTGACTCAATGGCACAGTATATTGTGCTGATTTCCACCTTGGTCTCTAGTCTGCTATTTTGTTCTGGTTTGCTCCACCCCTCATTCCCCACATCCCTCACAAAAATACTTGCATTTATAGAGCACCATTCATGACCTCAGGAAGACCCACATCGCTTTACGGCCAATAAAATACTTTTGAAGTATAAACACTGTTGTAATGTAGAAAACCTGACGGCCAATCTCCGCACAGCAAAGTCCTCCAACAGTAAGCTGATGACCAGATTGACCAGATATTCTGTTTTGGGAGTTGTTGAGGGATTAATATTGGCCCGAATACTGGGGATAACTCCCCTGCTGGCGTGATCTTTTACATCTGCCTGAGAGGGCAGACGGGACTTTGACTTAATACCTCATCCAAACGATGGCATCTCTGATAGTGCAGCACTGCCTCAGTACAGCACTGAAGCTTGCGAGGGATATCAAAGCCAAGAGAAAGAGGCTAGCTACAAGTAATGTGGGCCTCTTAATGACAGGCATGGGTGATAGTTTACTAAATAGCTACTTTGTATTGGTTTTCATGATTGGGAATGTGGATAAGATACTAGAATACAAGGAAAAATAAAAATAAATCAAGAGGAGGAAATAACTAGATTCAACAGAAGTAAACAATGGAGATAGAGAAAGTAATGAGATTAACGATAGCCATATCTCCAGGACCTGATGGTTTTCACCCCAGGGTATTAAAAGCTGAGGAAATTGTTGATGTGTTGGTCTGAATCTTCCAAAACTCTCCTGATTGAATTCACCTTCAACATTCAGTCCCTCCAGCACTGCTGCACAGTGGCAGCAGTGTGTATCATACAAGATGCACTGCAGCAACTCACCCAGGCTCCTTCGACGGCACCTTCCAAACCCATGACCTCTACCACCTAGAAGGACAAGGGCAGCAGCTGCATGGGAACACCACCACCTGCAGGTTCCCCTCCAAGCCACATACCATCCAGACTTGGAACTATATCGCCGTTCCTTCATTGTCGCTGAGTCAAAATCCTGGAACTCCTTTCCTAACAGCATTGTGGGTGTACCAACACCCCAAGGCCTGCAGCGGTTCAAGAAGGCAGCTCACCATCATCTTCTCGAGGGCAATTAGCGATGGGCAATAAATGCTGCCCTAGCCAGTGATGCCCACATCCCACGAACGAATAAAAAAAATGTTGTTCACTTGGATTAGAAAACAGCCAATGTCACTCCATTATTTAAGAAGGGTAGGAGAGATAAACTAGGAAATTAAGGGCCTATTAATCTAAAGTTAGTTGTAGGGAAATTACTAGAATCTGTTATCAGGGACAGAGTGACCGAGCATTTGGACAAATGTGTGCCGATCAGAGAGCATCAGCATGAATTTGTAAAAAGTAAGTCATGTCTAATGAACCTAGTTGAATTTTTTGCGGAGGTAATTTTTGTGATACATAATGGAGTGTCTTTGGATGTTATTTATATGGAGCTCTAGATGGCATTCAACAAGGTTGCACATAAAAGACTGTTAACAAAGATGAAACAGCATAGAATTGGATGCAACTTATTGGCTTGGATGGGATTGATTAGGAGGCAAGAGACAAAGTAGGGATAATGGGTATGTATGCAGAATGGTAGGATGTGACTAATGGGGCAGAATTTTTGATTTGCGTCAGAGATAGGACGGGAGGCGGAAGGGCTGAAAAATTGGCCTAGGAGAATGGCATGTTGGTTTGCTGACGTGTTCCTGCCTCCAGACCATTTTAAAAGTGTATGGTTGGGGGTAGTGAGCAAGCAGTGGGTACCCAATTAAGGCCCTTATTCCAGGTGGCAGTCAGGCCTCCCCGTGACAGCCAAATCCCAGCCAATGCTTGGAGGCAGCCTCCCGGCAGCTGACCCGGGGAGGGGGGGGGGGGGAAGTACTCCAAATAACTTTGTTAACCGCTCCCTATGGCCGATTCTGGTAGATGACCACAGCTCCAAAGTATGGGTCTAGCAGCTGTGGTCGGTATAAATTTCATCTTTATTTAAAAAGTCTTCAGAGGGCACCTCCATCTTGAGGTCCCCTCTCCCTCTTACCTACATCAGCTCCCACCTCTGATTGTGGGTCTGCCAGTCTCTCAGGGCTGGAGGGACTTCTGTTGGCCCTGCGTGAAGGACGATGAGCATGCACCCTGGCCACTGATTGTCCAGCCTTTCAAAGATCGCATTGGGCCTCAAACAAAACAAAAATGCTCCCCATGGTGTCTCCCAGGGATCTGTAGTGGGTCCTCAGCTTTTCACTACATTTATAAATGACTTGGATGATGGAACAGAGAGCTTTATGTCCAAGTTTGCTGACGACACTGCTGGCACAATAAACAGAGACGGGAGCACAAAGTCGCAACGGGAGGTTGATAGATTAGCTGAGTGGGCCAAATGGGCAGATGCAGTTTATTGTGGGGCAGTGAGATTTGATCCACTTTCGACCAAAGAAAGATAGTTCAGAGAAGCTGGGAACAGTGAATGAGCAGATAAATTTGGGGATCCAAGTACAGAAATTACTAAAAGCTGGTGGATAAGTACAAAAAAAAATTTAAAAAACTAAGAATGTTGGCCTTTCTCGCAAGAGAGCTGGAAAACAAATTGTTGGAAGTTACTTTACAGCTGTGGTTCGACCCCATTCAAAGTAGTGAATTCAGTTTTGGACACCACACCTCAGGAAGGATATATTGGCCTGGAGCGATTACCGCACAGATTCACCAAATGGCACTGAGTCTAAAAAGGATTAAATTATGAGGACTCATTGCATAAATTTGGCTTATATTTCTTTGAGTACAGAAGACGAAGGGTGATCTAATTGAGCTGATTAAGATGATTAAAGCATTTGATAGGGTAGATAGAGAAATAAACTATTTCTTCTGGTGGGACGGTTTGGAACAAGGGGATATAACCTTAAATTTAGCTGGACCATGCTGGAGTGATGTCAGAAAGCACTTGTTCACACAAAGGGTAGTGGAACTCGGAAATAAAAACAGAAAGTGCTGGAAATACTCAGCAGGTCTGGCAGCATCTGTGGGGAGAGAAACAGAGTTAACGTTTCAGGTCTGTGACCTTTCATCAGAACTGGAAATCATGGAACTGTCTTCCCCCAAAAAACTGTTGTGGCTAAGTTAATTGAAAATTTCTACACTGAGAACGATAGAATTTTGTTCAGCAAATGGTATTATGGAACTAAGACGGGAAAATTGAGTTAAGATATAGATCAATTATGATATAATTGAATGGCAGAATTGGCTCAAGGGTTGAATGACCTACTCCTGTTCCGATGTTTTGGGACCGGCTTGGTGAACCAGCTGTTTTTTTTCTTGCCCACTGATTTTGTATATTCGTAAGTGCCAGCCTAGATTTTGCACTCGAGTCACTGGAGTGGAACTTGAGCCCACAACCTGCTGACTCGGAGGCGAGGGTGCAACCACTGAGCCAAGGCTGAAGGGCTCCACCATGTATTAGAACATATATATAAGACATTGCTGCTTACCTCTGTTCTGCCAGTATAATTACAAGTCAGTTTGTTTCAATAATTAAAGTGTAAATGGTAGTGCAGTAGTCTCGGAAGGCTGTAATTCATTAGCCTTGCAGTGCCGGCTCTTCTGTGTTGTAAGTATCTCTGTTTTGCCTCAATGCTTTTGAACATTCAGGTTTTCGGGTACCTTGAAGCTTATATCCCAAAATGTTCATTCCTGGAGTTGAACATTGACGTAATCATTTTGAATCTTTATTTCTTTGCAGCTTCGACAAAAGTCTGATACAAAGGTGTGAATCTGAGTGCTGGGAATCTTATACGTATTGACTGTGCTCGGCACACCCTATCAGTGTGACCTCCTCCAGCTGTACAACTCTCCTATGCCCTCCACCCAGACTCTCTGTTTCCCTGACTCTGGCCTCTTTTGCAATCCCCACTCCACCCCGCCCCACCCCAAAACCCACCATTGGTGGCCGTGTCTTTAGTCACCTAGATGTCACACTCTGGAAGGTCCTCCTTGAAACCCACTTCAAATCAAGCTTTTGGCCACTCCTAATATTTCCTTTTTTGACTTGACATCCATTTTTATTGTTTGAGCCTCTTTGAAGTGCCTTGGGATGGTTTTTAATGTTGTTAATGTTTGTTGACACATTCCATCTTACATGGTCCGCAACTTGGACAGTGTGCTAGTTTGCCATCGAGGAGCCAGCTGCTGTGAGCCAATGTTAGAATGAGTTGTGTTTCAAGAGCACTTGATGAGAGCTACTGTTAAGATGGTTCAATGGTAAATTCCAATGGGTTGACGGTGGGGGGAGGGGGGGAATCCATTGTGGCTACTGATACTAAACTGGCTGCTTTAAGCTCTGAAGAAAGACATTGCCACCATCACTGGACTGTTCATGGAAACAGCTGTAATTATACCTTAATCAACATCTCAACCTCAGAGAGCCATCAGTACTTTATCCTGTGAGAGGAAATAGGTTTCATTGTCACAGTGCCTGCTTTGTATGTAAGACAGGAAATTAGACCTGTCTGGCAAAGAGAAAAGTTGAGTCAGTGTGCAGGAGATGTCGAGAGTGCTGCTAGACACAGTGTAGACTGATTATTGCAGGTATATGAGAGATGCAAACAAGAGATACACAAGTAATACTGATCAACACCTCATTTTCTCCTAATTTTCACCCCTTGTCTTTTAGTTGGAGACTCTTGCTGGGGCTCAATTCCACAGGCACCAATCACCCTCCAGTATCTCACCCAAATGCCAAGTCTTCATTGTGACTATGGACATTGAGTGCTTGATTGTTGGAAGTATTACTGGTGAGCCTAAATCCTGTTGCAGGTGATACTTCCATACACAGACTTCCAACAGGAGTCAGGAAGTGCAACATCTGGCTGTTTTTTTAATCCCTCTCCCTTGTCCAAGGATGTTAAGGACAAGATGAAATTAAATGGGGATAGAGTAGTGGATGAAATAAAGGTCCTAATTTTGAAGTTTTACTAGATGCCGATGAAAATGAATTGAAAGCCTTATTAATCCACTTCAGGTATTATTAAGCTCTTCAGTGCATGCAGATTATTAAGGAGGGAAAATGAAGACAAACAAAGCATTGTTAAGCTAGCAATGATTATTTACATAGTTCCCATCACTTTTATGGGTCTCAATGACAGTAATATAAGTTTCTGTGATTACAAACTACTTGCAAACTATTTTATCAGTGAAAATCAGTATATGTGAATAGACTGTGTTCTGCAAAATGTTTACTGCTAAAAAGTATGGCCTGAAGTGGCACATCACTATTGTTATGATCAGGTAAGGGAGGGGCTCAGGCTCCCCTTTTGCCCCTTTTCTGGTTTGACTGCAACAGGGTTTATCTTTGTTAACACAGTGATTTAACTTACCACCCCAGGGAGGACTTGCTCCTGTTACTCAAATATATAATGGCAAATGAACCAATCAGACAGGTTTTCTTGAGTTTAAACAAGAAAGATGTAAGTTTATTAACCTTAAAACTCTAAACCGATCAAAATTACAAAAATACACAAAGCATCCAAGCTCACGTTCACACGAGAGGTGCACACACACAAATAGATTACAGAGGGGAAAAGCAGAGTTGGGAGGTTGGAATAGAGTCCTTTGATTAAAAATGGAATTTAAATACTGAAGTTTAGTCCCAGAGTACTTAGTTGAAGTTGTAATCCTGAAGTCCTTGCTGGGCCATGCATGGTTCAGGCTTGCTTCTCAGGTTCCGGAAGGCAGAAGAGGGGCTTTATCCATGCCCCTGGTTGCTGGCGGTGCTGGGTGATAGGTTTGCAGCTGAGGCTTCACTGGAATTTTACTGGAGGGTGGGGGGAGAGAGAGAGAGAGAGATGTTTTCTTGCTGGATCTCAGTTACAGTTTACTTCTAAGGCACAATTCACAAACTCCCAGAGTTACACATGCAATCATGTGATTTGACCACCTCTTTGTTTGAAACAGAAGCTTCCGGAAACAGGTCTTTGAAATTCAAGGCTGTTCAGATGTACTTGGTGGGGGGGGGGGTTGGTCTTTCAAAGTCAATGGGTGTCAATGGCTTTCGATGATCAACATTGACAAAACCATTCTAGGTCATTTAATCAGAGAGTACCCCCATTGTTCTGGCTAGACTGGGTAATCACCTCTGTCTCCAGCCGACCTTTGGCTTCTCATGTGGAAATTGTGTGTGGCCATCTTAGCTGCTTTGTTCTGCTTTTTAAAAATTATTTGTAAGAATGTCCAGTAAAAGTCTCAGGCAAAGTTCCATTAGATTAAATTAATATTTCCATTTGGCATGTGGGATTTCCATCACACCATCATAATGCTGTATCATTAAGCATAAATATTTTTAACATCTGACAAATTGGAAATTGTTGATGCTAAAGTTTAATTTTGAAGGGCATGCTATGAATGGAATATTGCAACCATTGCATGTACTATATGAATTTTGTTAATAAAATAGCTGTAGTCATTATCAAGACTTTTTGCATTCTGACATATAGATGCAATGCAATGTATACATCTCTGTAATCACATAGAATTACATAGAATCTACAGCACAAAAACAGACTGTTTGGCCCAATTTCTCAATCCTAGTTTTTATACTTCACACAAGCTTCCTCCCACTCTAATTGCCTCTTCCCACACTGCTCCATATCCTTCTGTTTCTTGATCCATCATGTGTGCTTCAAGCCTTTCCTTAAATGCATCAATGCCATCTGCTTCTACCAATCTATGTGACAATAAATTTCACATTCTCACCACTCTCTGTTAAAAGGTTCTTCCTAAATTAGGTAGTGGCCAAATTATATTTATGCCCACTTGTCTTGGAATCGCCCACATGTTTCTCCACTATCCGCCCTACCAAGCCCTATCATAATTTTAAAGACCTCTCTATCAGGTCTCCTCTCAGTCTTTGTCAAAAATCTGTACAGTGATGAATGAGTAAAATGCCCAAGACTGAAGTTATTGGTGATCTCTGAGGCCTGTGCTCAGTGATGAGAATGTGATAAATGGAACAGGCTGGCTTGGCTATGCTTTCCACAAGTGCTGTTACTGATCTTTGACACATATCTCCCTGATTGTTCTTTCCCTTTTTAATGTCCTTATCAGTAAGAGGCAGCTATACATAATTTTCATGATAATTATATGTGGCTGTGACACAGTAACATTCTGAAAATGCAGTGACTGTTTGACACTAATTGTGTCCAATGTCCAAGTTGGCAAACAAAATGGTTAGGCACTTTCCAGGAACATCTTTGTCTCTTTAAATCCTATTGTTGTTCGTAGCATTGTATTCTTTCTTTGTACTCCCTTCATTTAATTCTGAATTTTATAGAAAACAGCAGATGGCCAATGACTGATTGAGTAGTGTCAGTGTTTTGAAGTGAGAGGAGGTAAGGAGTTAGGATTTAATCACCTAGTGTCAGTGTAGTGAGGATAGAGGAGGTAGGAGGTAGAATTTAATCTACTATCAGTGAGGGGAGGGGGCAGGAGACAGGAATAAAATCAGAAAACGTTGGATACATTCAGCAGGTTACACAAAGCATCTGTTGTGAGCATAAATCAGTCGACATTTCAGATAAAAACCCTTCCTCAGCACTGAATGATGTTATAGATCAACAGTTTTTAAACAGGAACAGAACAAGGAAAATGGGGACTGGGAAACAACACAGACAATGACCACACATGAAGGAAAAGACAAGGTGATCTATAAAGTGCTGAGGTAGGATGCATAAATGGTTAAAGAGCAGTTCAGATATGCACAGGAAACAAAACGAGGCATAATGTGAGAAATTAAGTAAATAAAAGAAGTTTACAAGATACTGAGGAAGAGATAGAGGGAGATTGGTACAGTGAGAGGTATGAATAATTGGCAAGGTGGAGCAGGAGTCTGATGGAAGAAAAGCATAAATTGCCACCAAGAATGAGGTGGGCGAGATCTCCAGTCCAAGCACCAATCAGCTTGTTTCCACCATCCCCGAAATTACCCATCCCACATTGCAGTGTCTACCAGCAGAGAGAAAATGAGAGCTGCAGTTAAGCTCTGAAGTTGTTAGTCATTATTAACACCTGAGGGCTGAAAAGTACATAGAACAGGGGTCTGCAATCTGTGGCTCTATAGCCACATGTGGCTCATTAAGGACTTGTGTAGCTCCCGACCTTGATGGTAATTAAATGACTTGTCTCTTTTTTTAAAACTTTTATTAACATTGTACTTGTGAGAAAGTATCATTCAATTAACAACTTTTTTTGTAAAAACCTTTAAAATGTTGTCAAAATGTGTCTCTCTTGTTTTTCATTGTTGGCATTTGAGTAACAGCATTGCAGCTCTTAATATATTGCTTTTTTGACCAAATTTTAAAAAATGGCTTTTTATTAAGGTGGCCAACCCTGGCCTACAACAACAACTTGCATTTATATAGTTCTTCAACATAGTAAAATGTCCGAGGGCACCTCAAAAGAGTGTTAGCAAAGAATGTTTTACACTGAGCCACTTAAGGAGACAGTAGGACAGGTGACCAAAAGCTTGGCCAATGAGTTTGGTTTTAAGGAGGATCTTAAAGAAGGAGAAAGGGGGCAGAGAGGTTTAGGGAGGAAATTCCAGAGTTTAAGGTCCAGGCTGACAATGGTGGAGCAAATAAAATTGGGGATGCATAAGAGACTAGTATTGGAGGAACGCAAACATCCCGGAAAGTTGTGGGGCTGGATGAGATTACAGAGATAGCGAAGGGTGAGGACATGGAAGAATTTGAAATCAGGAATAAGAATTTAAAATGGAGGTGTTGCCATCCTTGAGGAAAGATGAAGTGCAGTTGCTCAAACTTGCATTCAGCTTTACTGGTATAGTGTAGAAGGCCAAAGATGGAGAGGTCAGAGTGGCAGTGGGATGGCGAATTGTAGTGGCAAGCACCAGGGAGTTCGGAGGTGTTCGGAAAAATGATCACCTAATCTGTGTTTAATCTCCCCAGTGTAAAGGGTTTAGCATTGTGATGAATGGGCAGGTGTTTTATATCCTGCACTTGAATGGGAAGGTGCCGAAGAAGGATAATAGCTGTTAAGGGTGATGGAAGAGTGAACAATCATGGAGGGATCAGTTCCTTTGGAATGCTCAGAGGGAGGGGAGGGGTGAGGAGAGGAGGCAAAGATGTATTTTGGTGGTGAGGTCATGTTGAAGGTGGCGGAAATTGTGGAAGACGACGTACCGAATGCACAGATTAGTGGGATGGAGCTGTGAGGACAAAGGGTCCCTATCATGGAACCGTAGCGGAAGGGATCAGGCAGAAGCACAGAATACAGGACGAGTTGGTCAAGGGTCCTGTCAACCCTATTGGAGGGGAATCCTTGGCATAGGTAAAAGGAGGACATTTCAGGAGCTCTGACATGGAAGGTGGCATTATCAGAGCAGACATAACAGAAACGGAGAGGCTGGGAGAAGAAAATGGAATCCTTGAGGAAGCGAGGGATGAAGTATAATCCAGGTAGTTATGGGAGTCAGTGGGCTTGTAATAGATGTTGGTGGTTGGGATTTGACCTACTTGGTCCTGTAATCTTAGTGAAATTAATTTCTGCAGAGTGGCCACGCTACAATACTAATTATTAGAAGTTTAAGCACAAAATTGTCAGTGAAGATGTTCTAGTGAGATTTCATATGTTTAGATAAAAGAAATTAATCCATGTCCTCTGACCTGCAAACCATGCAGAAAGTAGTACAATTTTCAACAATTTTCCTCATCTTTTGAATGTCTAAAGTTTAGTTGATGAAAATGGGCTCTAGGTAAATATTGTCGGAGAGGACAAGTATGTGACTGATCAAATTCTTTTGTTAAATCTTCGTCTTAATCCTGCTGCTGTTCGCAGGTACAGCAGGAAGCTGCAAACTAGATGTGGAGAGGTTGTGCCTTTGATGTGTACCTGATTAGTGTATTTAAAGATTAGTACATGCTGCTCTCAGCAACAGTGAGCAAACCTCTCTTTTGATGTATGCTGTGTTGGATCAGAGTTTAGATGTCTCCAGGGTCTCTGTAGTGCTGTTAGTTGAAGATTTGAATTTGTAAGTATCCAAAGAAAGAAAATTCCCGATCAGCTAGGCGTATGCATGTCACTGGTCAGTATTTTGGGGGTGGATGTTGGTGTTTGTTAATAAAATTCAGTGTAAACTGGACTTCTCCTCAGCACAGTTCCTACCAAGACTTGTTGCTGTTCAAAATGAAAACAGGAATTTTGTGGAAATTTGCACCTTTTTCTGCTGACCATTTATGCAATGGCCAGAATCTCATTAGGAGCCTGACTTAAGTTGGGTGGCATTGGAGGGGAGGTGGGAAATTGATGGCAATGAGGAGGTAGGGCAGGAGGAAAAAGTTGTGGTGATGCTTTGGAGGGGAGAGGGGAAGCTGGGAATGATGCTTTATGGTGGGGAGGGGAAGGTTAACTGAGAAGGGGTGAGGAATGAGCGTACAAAACATTAGCTGTGATGGGAGTGTTAGCATTCACCCTCCTTTCTATGGTGACAACAAACATGTTTTGAGTAAACATGCAGCACGTTATAGTATACGGAACAGACTTTATTAATGTAAAAGCAAAATACTGTGATGCTTGAAATCTGAAATAAAAACAAAGTGCTGGAAATACTCAGCAGGTCTGGCAGCATCTGTGGGGAGAGAAACAGACTTTATTAATGACTGGATTGAGTGATCAGCTTAACCAGATAAAAGAGAGTCGCTTTTGACTTCAGATTCTATCTTTTGAACCCTCTGCAGAGCGATTGAAAACCATCCTCCTTCATGTACCATATTTTGCCAACATCAAAGATACATTTCTTGGATAAGACCTCATGATGTATTGATGCCCAAATCCTTTGAAGACAGATTATTCATGTAAACAGTTGTAGTTGCTTACTCCAAAGCTACTTCCCTCGAACAAGACTTACTGTCCTAACTTTTCCCAACCTCTTTGAAGAACAGGCTTTATCAATCACAATTTTTCTATAGTAAAGATAATGGATACCTGTACCTATGTTTGTCACCTTAGCCCCTGAAGTTGCACTTTAGTCACTCATGGTTGACTTCATTGCTGTTGTGTATTTCTTTGCACTCTACATATCAGAAGACAACCTATGCATTCTTCTGACGATGCTTCAAAGCCAACCTGTTTATTACTGGAAAGTCTATTGCTCCTTGATGTCAACTGTCCACAATGTCCAACAGGGAGAAATGAAACAGTGCCGATCAACTGAATATAGAAAGCCTGTGCAGGCTTGAACCGGGTTGATTGGAGAGGAGTGTGTCTACTTGAATTGGAGGGGTGGTGGGGGAGTGGAAGGAGAAGAGTGCCAGTGAGAACCAGGAGGGTTGTTAGTAGAGGGATAGCGGATGAGACGCATTTGCAACAATCAGTGCCAGTTTATATGGGCTAAATCTGTCATTACAGTTTTACTAGGCCACTTTCTCCCAATAGAGAGACCTGTGGAGGAGATTGGCCTATGATATACATTACAGGCAGTCAGTTTTTGCAGGGATTAGAGAAACTGAAATTAAAATCTGAGGAGAAGTGAGAGACTGCCTGAGTCTTACAAATGCTGCCATTTACTTAAACAGCAGGTTTATGTGGAGCAGCATGTCTGAAATAAGGAGTGGGGTGAAATATGGTAGCTAACAATATGGTAAATATTCTTCAGCATGCTCTGGAACATTAATATTAATATCCATTTAAAGAGAAAGACAGCATGAGAGGAGAGGACTGCTTTCAGTGTGAAATACTTTCCTGTGTCTGGATATTGTGAATAACACTTGTAACTATGAATGGGACTAGAAATATAGGTGAGAGATATGATGTTTGCATTAAGGGTTTAAACAGAATGTGTGTCTCAGTGCTTTTTTCCATAGACATGCAGTAAGATTTGAAGAAATAATACCCCTCGATATCTTTTTCCAACAGCCAACTCTCAAGGTCACAGAATTTATACCAAATGAATGTGTCACCAGACCAAGTTCAGCTTCTAGAACAGTCTGAATCCCAAGGGAGATGGTGGTGTAGTGGTCATGTCACTGGGCTAGTAATATCAGGCCATGCCCTAGAGTATGGGTTCAAATTCCACCATGGCAGCTGGTGGAATTTCATTTCAATTAATAAATTCAATTAATTTTAAAAAAGCCTGGATTTGAAAGCTAATCTCGATAATGGTACCATGAAACAATCATCAATTGTCGTAAAAACCCATCTGGTTCACTCATGTCCTTTTGGGAAGAAAATCTGTCATCTTTACCTGGATCTTTACCTTGTCTGACCTACATGTGCCTACATGTGACTCCAGACCCACAGCAATGCGGTTGACTCGTTGTTGCCCTCTGAAATGGCCTAGCAAGCTCCTCAATTGTTAAGGGCAGTTAGGAATGGGCAGCAAACGCTTGGCCTTTCCAGCAATGCCCACATCCCATGAAAGAATAAAAAAAAGCTTCTGGGTCAGTTAACAGAGCCACTCTGAGATGCAGCTTGCATCTGTGTTATCAGACAAGCTGCGAGGTTCAGACTAGATTCAAAATGGTGAGCCTCAAGAGAGGGAAGATAACAGATAAATCAATGACACCTCTTACCATGAGAGTGTAAATGAAAATTCTTTAGGTAAGTGGATTATTTAATATGCACGTGAACGTTGTGATCATTTCAAAGAAAAAGGATGATTACACCAAAGTTGGGTAAGCTGCCATTTTACAGAGCGGCAGTTACTCCTGAGTAATCCTGGGTATCCCAGCCACTTCATGTACTTTGAATGATCGTTTCATTATCAGTCTATTAGTGCTCTCCTGGGCTTCTGCATGATAGGCTTGTAATTAGATTGCATTGCTAGACTAGGAGCTGGGGATTGCAGGAGACAAGGTACAATTGCAGATCCTCTCAGTCTACAAACACTGTGCAATTATTTGATACAGTGTATACGACACAGAGTATTAGCAAACCACTATGTTTTATCATTTTTCTGCAATATGAATTGATAAAGAATTAAATTGCATTTGCACTCCCTCTTATGTTGTCCTCGTGCTGACCCAAAGTCCTTCAAACTGGGGAGACTAAAGCTATTTTTTTTGATCCACCTGACAAACTTGCCACTGACTCCATCCTCCTCCTTGTCTACTGTTTCAGGCTGAAATATCCTACTTGATCCCATAGGTTCTCCATTCGAAAGAGTACCTATTTCCACCTCTGTAACAACAACGCTTAACACTTGCCCCTAGCACATCATTCCCACTCCACTATTAAAATCAAGGCTACTGACTTTGACACACTATAGCCAAAACACTGGGCTGAATTTTCAAAGTTCGATGGGGGTGTGACCAGAGGCAGGCAGGCAGAAAAATTGCCGTGGGGCAGAAAAATTGCTGTGGGAGAGCAACATGCCGATATGCTGGCATCTTCCCGCCTGCGGGCTATTTTCAAAGAGGCAGCAGTGGATAACCAATTATAGGGTCTATTAAGGCCCCTCTCCTGTGCTGACTGGAATATTCCAACTGTATCCCAAAGCCAAAAAAGAATAGTTTACTATCTGGAAGAATGAGGCTGCACAGTTTCAGTTGTTCCCTTTCCCGGCTGGAAAATTTGATGGCATTGCAGGAACATAAAATTTGTCATTGAACGGGTCCTTATGTTAAGTACCAGCCCTAACTTTCTGCAATTTGTTTAATTTGTTAACAGCGCAGATGCAGCAGTTTTTTGAAACTCACGGGGATATTCACAGCAAGCTCCTGTATTTGTAAGACTAATGTGTGGCAATTTGTAACGCATGGGGTATCTGTTCCTCACCACAAATTGCTGGGTTATTAACACACTAATAACAGCATGCGCAGTAAACTCACCATTATTTCCACAGCAAATTCTGGGCCACTGTATCCCAGTATACTGATTCTGAATTACTGTACCCTAGAATGCTCCAGGACTTGAGCACAACAATCTAGGCTGACACTCCAGTGTGGTGCTGAGGGAGTGCTGCATTGCCGACTTTCGAATGAGACGTTAAATTGAGCCCAGTCTTTCCTCTCAAGTAAAAGATCCCAAGGCACTATTTCAAAGAAGAGCAGGGGAGTTATCCCCGGTGTCCCGGCCAATATTTATCCCTCAATCAACATCACAAAAAAAACGAATTGTCTGGTCATTATCACAATGCTGTGTATGGGAGCTTGCTGTGCGTAAATTAGCTGCAGCCTTTCCTATGTTGCAACAGTGACTACACTTCAAAAGTACTTTATTGACTTTAAAGTGCTTTGGGACATCCGGTGAAAGGCACTATATAAATGCAAGTCCTTTTTTATGCTAACTCTGACATACTGTATCCAACATGCTGATTCTGACAACACTGTATCCAACATGCTGACTTTTGGCACAGAGTATATCCAGCATATTGACTCTGACACACTGTATCCCAGTATGCTGACTCTGACATACTATATCCAATATGTTGCCTTTGATTCCCTGTATCCCAGGATGCTAGCTTCACATGCTGCATCCCAACATGCTGATTCATTTCATTCCAACATACTGACTGGCTGTATCCCAACACGCTCACTTTGGCACATTTTATCCTAACATACCTAAACCCAATCCTGTCCTCAGCTGACACACACACGACCTACCTGCAGGAGATGCTAGTTAATGTTCAGGATTAAGAATTCTGGATTATTTCCCCATCTCAGGTCAAGGGCACTAAGGCCAGTTGTAATGCCCCTATTGCTGCACTGGCTGAGATCAATGAACTTAGCACAGATCAAGGAAGGAATTTCAGACCTTCTTGATCTAAATGGCTCAGGTACTCAGTGGATAAACTCAATGAGTCATGTAGATTAGAAGGGGGCATTATTCAGGATTGTGTTGTGATATGTGTGAAAATGTTCCTAGAATGGAAAGAATAGGAATGTGTGGGCAACATTGTCAGCCCTCATTTCTGCAAATACACTAATCGTGCAATCTGTAGCATGGCTGTCTTTAGAAAATGATAAATAACTTTCAGAAAACAAATCCCCAGTCTAGGATTATATTAGACCTCTAGTGTTATGATGATCAGATGTGAGAAAATAATTCATTAAAAGCCTTTCAACCTTTTGAAACTGATCCTTTCCCTTGGTACAAATGAACCAGAAATCCAAGAAAAATACAACAGCCTGATGTTCATAAATGAAGAACACCCAAGCACACAAGATGTTGTTTGATGGTATGTCACCAACTACCTTCTACAGTCTCAGACTCACATATAAACTTCTTTCTTTGGAACATAAGAATAGGAGTGTAAGTCATGTAATGGCCGCGTGGTGAGGGGTGTGGCTGGTCCCCACTGCACAACTCTCACCTGACCGCAGTAAGTGTTTTTGTTAAATGTTAATGGTTGTGTTGAAAGACAAAGCATTAGTCCAGAGATGATGATTAAAAAAAAATGCAAGCTCGAGGAGCTGCACCTCATCTTTTAATTAGGCACTCTACAGCCTTCTGGACTCAACATCGAGTTTCAACAATTTCATGAGCGTGACTGGCCTTTTTTTTTTATTTTTTATTTTTTTGTTTTTAAATTAATTTATTTTACTTTATTTTTTTAACCATGTGCCTGCCTTAAACTTTGTATTTCATGTTATGCTTTTGGACAGAGCTGCTCATTATTCTACCATTAACACTCTCTCTGGACTAGTGCTTTGTCTTTCACCACAACCATTAACACCCATGACATCTTTGTTATTTGATCTCTCCTGCTGTCTGCCCTATAAGTTACCTTCCCTTTTGTTCTATTCCCCACCACCTCCCCTTTCACTTGCTTAAAACCTCATACTTTTCTAACCTTTGCCAGTTCTGATGAAAGGTCACAGACCTGAAATGTTAACTCTTCTTCTCTTTCCACAGATACTGCCTGACCTGCTGAGTATTACCAGCATTTTCTGTTTTTATTTCAAATTTCCAGCATCTGCAGTAATTTGTTTTTATTTTAGTGTTTAATTCACTGCCACCTCTCTTCCGGAAATGCCCACCTTGAAGAAGTTCTACTCTTCTCTCCGATGGGATTTCCGTTTGTCTCTTTTACCTTGTTCACCTTCATTGCTTTCTATTTCCCTCCTGATGTTTGACAAGGTGTCTAGCAAAACTCGTTTTCAGACCACATTTCCTTCCAAAGCGACTGTCTCCAGCTCTGATTTATTCCATGTGGATTTCAACTGAAGTTCCATCCTTTGTGTTTTGAATCCACCCAGAATTACAGGTATATCTGAGAACTACAACGTTCCTCAGACTGCTGCTTTCACTGCATCCTGAGATCTGCACAGTGCCATGCGCCGCCACATTTACATACTTGACCTCTCTCTGCAGAAGCACCAATTCACCTTATCTCAAAGCTGTCCTGCTCTGCAGTCTCATTTCATCCTTCGTCTTGTCCAATGCATTAACAAAAAACTTCTTCTCATCCTTTCAGGTGTTAAGGAACGCAAGCTCCATTAGCTCATAGGAACCAACGCCCCTCCAGATCCTCCTCCTCCGTCATTTCCCTCTGACCCCACCCCTTCTCCTAATCTGACCCCTTGCCGTGTATTCTTAATACCCTCTGACCCTCCCATCTCTGACGCTGAACGATCTGTACTTAACAAAGGATTCAGTTTTATCCCCATACGCCCCCATCTCAATTAAGTTCGCGCTCGGCATGACGTTGGGCTCTTCTGTCGTCTTTGCCTGTGGGCTCACTTCTTTGACCGGGAGTCCTCCCCCCTGAAGAGTGGACCCTTTCACCTGGCTCCAGTATTCTCCTTCCACCTGGACCCCTCCCTCTGATCTGTTACCCACTCTTGATCTTTTCATTGGGAACTGTCGGCGTGACATCTCAATTTCTCCACTTCTCTCGCTCATTCTAACCTTGTCCCTCCAAACTTGCTGCACTCCGTTTTCTCAAGTCTAACCCCAACATTATGATCAAACCTGCTGACAAGGGTGGTGCTGTTGTATCAACCTCTACCTTATAGAGGCTGAACTTCTTCCTACCTGCCCCTGGATCATGACCCCACCTCCGAACATCAAGCCACTGTCTCCAGAGATCTTCCCTCTACAGCTTTCAACCTCATAGTCCCGCAACCCCAGACAGCCTGCTTCTACCTCCTTCCCAAAATCCGCAAACAAGACTGTACTGTTAGACCCATCGTTTCAGCCTGTTCCTGCCCCACTGAACTTATTTCTTCCTATCTTGACTCTATCTTTTCTCCCTGGTCCAGTCTCTTCCCACCAACATCCGTGACTCTTCTGACGTCATTTTGACAATTTCCAGTTTCCTGGCCCTAACTGCCCCCTCTTCACTATGGACGTCCAATCTCTCTGCATCTCCATCCCCCACCAGGACGGTCTGAGGGCTGTCCGCTTCTTCCTTGAACACAGGCCCAACCAGCCCATCCACGACCACCCTCCTCCGCCTCGCTGAACGTTCTCACATTGAACAACTTCTCCTTCAACTCCACTCACTTCCTTCAAATAAAAGGTGTTGCCATGAGTACCCACATGGATCCTAGGTGTGCATGTCTTTTTGTGGGGTATGTCGAACATTCCTTGTTCCAGTCCTACTCAGGCCCCCTCCCTCACCACTTTTTCTGGTACATTGATGACTGTATCGGTGCCGCTTCCTGCACTCGCCCCAAATTGGAAGACATCAACTTTGCTTCCAATTTTTACCCTTCCCTCGCCTTTTCTTGGTCAATCTCTGACACTCCCCTCCCCTTCCTTGACTTCTCTGTATCTATCTCTGGGCATAGGCTGTCCACTAATATTCATTATAAGCCCACCAACTCCCAGGCTACTTTGACTACATTTCCTCATGCCGTTTCCTGTAAGGACTCCATCCCATTCTCCCAGTTTCTCCATCTTCGACGCATCTGTTCTGATGATGCAACCTTCCACAACAGCGCTGTTGACATGTCTTCCTTTTTCCTCACCCGAGGATTCCCCCCACTGTGGTTGACAGGGCCCTCATCCATGTCAACCAATTTCCCGCACTTCTGCCCAAACCCCTTCCCCTCCCTCCCAGAACTGCGACAGGGTTCCCCTTGTACTCATTTTCCGCCCCACCAGCCTCCACATCTAAAGGATAATTCTCCGCCATTTCCACCTCCAGCGAGATGCCGCCACCAAACACATCTTCCCTTTCCCTCCTCTGTCAGTATTCAGAAGGGATTGTTCCCTCCGTGACACCCTGGTCCACCCTCCATCATCCCCGACACCTCGTCCCCTTCCCATGGCACCTTCCCATGTAATTGCAGGAGGTGTAATACCTGCCCTTTTACCTCCTCCCTCCTCACCATCCAAGGCCCCAGACAGTCCTTCCAGGTGAAGCAGTGATTTACTTGTACTTCCTTCAATTTAGTATACTGTAAACGCCGCTCAAAACGCAGTATCCTCTACACTGGGGAGACCAAATGTATATTGGGTGACCGCTTTGCGGAACACTTCCGCTAAGTCTGAAAGCATGACCCCGAGCTTCCATTTGCTTGCCATTTCAATTCACCACCCTGCTCTCATGTCCACATTTCTGTCCTTGGCCTGTTGCAGTTTTCCAGTGAACATCAATGCAAGCTCGAGGAGCAGCACCTCCTGTTTCGATTAGGCACTCTCCAGCCTTGCGGACTCAACATTGAGTTTGACAATTTCAGCCATGAGTGGCCCTTTTTATTATTTTTTTGTTTTTAAATTATTTTATTTTATTTTATTTTTGAAACCATATGGCTGCCTTAAACTTGGTTTTTCATTTGCTTTTGGACAGAGCTGCTCATTATTCTGCCATTAACTCTCTCTCTGGACTAATGCTTTGTCTTTCACCACAACCATTAACACTCTCTTTGCCTTTGTCCCATAACATCTTTGTTATTTAATCTCTGCCCTATCACACACCTTCCCATTTGATCTCTTCCTCACCACTCCCTGCCCCTTCGCTTGCTTAAAACCTCATACTTTTCTAACCTTTGCCAATTCTGAAGAAAGGTCACTGACCTGAAACGTTAACTCTGCTTCTCTCTCCACTGATGCTGCCTGACCTGCTGAGTATTTCCAGCATTTTCTGTTTTTATTTCACTCCTGAAAGGCCTGGCTCTAACATTTTGCTTGTGTCTCCTAGTCCTATACTCCCTGACCACTGGAAGTAGTGTGGATAGAGAGAAACTCAGTTCCCCTTAATATCTTGAAAACTGTGATCAAATTGTTCCTTAAACATCTAAATTCCAGGGGATACAACCCTAGTTTCGTTAGTCTCCCCTCGTAATTTAACCCACCATGTTCAGGTATCATTCTGGTAAATCTACGTTGCACTCAGTCCTAGCTGCTTTCTCCTTCCTAAGATTTGGTGCCCAGAAATGAATGCAATTAGGGCTTTGTATAGCTGTTGTATAACTTCTACCCACTTGTATTCTAGTCCTCTAAATATAAAGGCAACCACTGTATTGATCCTTTTGATTATTTTCTGTACCTGTTCATGTCATTTTAATGCTCTATGTACCTGGACCCCCAAAAGTCTCTTTGGGACTCCATTGTTTCTAGCTTTTCATTATTTAGACAGTACCCTGATCTGTCCTTTTTAGGTCCAAAGTGGATTGCCTCACATTTGCCTAGATCGAAATCCATTTGCCACCGTTTTGCCCATTCACTTAATCTATCAATATCTCTTTGTAGTTTTATGCTTCCATCTACATTGCTTACAATGTCCCATATCTTTGGGTCATCAATAAACTTCGATATGTGGCTTTCTATTCCATCATCTAGGACATAAATAAATACGGTGAATAGTTGAGGCCCCAGCACAGATCCCTGTGGGGCACCACAAGTCACCTCCTACCATAAGGGCCTGCTCATTATCCCTACTCTCTGTCTCCTGCTGCTCAGCCAATTTCCTAACCAGGTCAATAATTTACCTTCAATTCCATGGGCTTCAACTTTAGCTCACAGTCTCCTATGAGGGACTTTATCTGATGCCTTCTGGAAGATCATATAAATAGCATTCATAGATATTCCACTGTCCACTACTTCAGCCACCTCTTCACTAAATTAAATCAGGTTCGTCAGGCATGACCTGTCCTTTATAAATCCATGCTGGCACTCTCCAATCAGCTAAAAAAATTTCAAGACATTCAGTAACAATGTCCTTTTGTAAATTCCTTTTTCTAACTCTTACTACCAATCTGCTTTGTCACCTTTTGTTCTTTGTATCTCTCCAGTCACCAGGATCTGTGCTATTTTTGTATGCTTTTTCTTTTTTTTGTTGTCCCTTGCCTCTTTTGTCCTCCATGGCTGTGTTTTTTAGGTAAGTGAAACTCTTGCTCTTTAGGAGTATAAACTGGTTCTGAACCAAATTGAATTTATTTTTGAATACCTCCCACTGATCTTCTGTCGATTGGCAGATTTGTCCAATTTACTATGACCCAAACTCAAATATCAGCTCTTCCTGTGCAATCAGAAACTTGCACACCAATTCCCCTGCACATTGTAAATTAAAGAGTTGCATAGAGTCTGGAACTATAGAGTACCGAATTCCTCTCTTTTTATCACTGTGCCTATTCCCAAGGTTGGAACATGATACCATCACAGAATATCACTGATCAAAATGTAATTTATTTTTAAATGAAATTCTGTTGGAAATTGTTGAGAATATATTTCAGGGAGGTTGGTCACAATTTTTTTTGTCCTGCATAAAGTCAAGTGCAGAGAAGGGATCTCATGTTACATAATTTTATGAGCTTTGAAAACAAATAAATGTGCACTACCTTGGGTGGCAATGTGAATTCTGACCAGATGATGTTTAAACCAAGTTGTCAGGCAAAGTTTATCTGAACCAATATAAAAGCAAAATACTGCATATGCTGGAAACCTGAAACAAGAACAGAAAATGCTGGAAATACTCAGCAGGTCAGGCAGCATTTGTGGAGAGAGAAACAAGGTTAATGTTTCAGTTAAGGTTTAGCATTTCCCACGCTAACATCCCTCAAGTGCCACCTTCTGAATACATTTATATCTTTACAAGTAAGATGAAATCTATGGATTGCCTTACTCACAACTACTGTTCTGAGATGTGATTATAAATAAACACAGATCCTTGTTACTTGTGTACTAATGCCATTATTCTCCACCCCCTCCCCCCCCCCCCCCGCCCCCTGCTCAGATAGCCAGGTGCTACATTTTCCTGGGCTTCTGTGTGTTTTATTCTCTCTGAAGCTGTACTTCCAAGTGCAGGTTTGTGTGATATCTCTATCCATATTCAGTTGACCGTTAAGTTCAAAGCTGTAGGAATGAGGGAAATTATTAGACTTCCTGCTCCTGATCACTATCTAGTAACTTTGTCGAGTGTGGATGGGATAAAGCTCAGTTGTTATCCCTGTATTCCCTGAGGGGGCTGACATAATGAAGATTGACCGATTTGGTGAGGTACCAGGGGGTCACATGGAATTCTACTCAGCATGAGAGGGGACGGAAAAAATTGAGGGAAAGAATGGACTCAGAAAATATTGTATGTGTATCAGCCTATTAGTTTAGTGCCGTGCATAGAGCCTATCTCTGAGGAAGGTAACCAACCATAAGTTAAAGCTTAAGTGAGGCTCTGTGAAATTCCTTTCTAACCTTGAGAGTAATGGGATGAACACTTCTTTGAAGTTACAATGTTCAGCTCTGCTTGGTCGCAGTCTACATTATCATTCCAAGCACAGACATGGTCAGGTTCCATGGCATTTTTGATTGCTTTCTCTATCCATATAAACTACAATCTCATTTTTGAACAGATATTTCTCTGATATAAACTCAATTTAAGCATGTTAATTGGTACAGCATTAAATGTTTTTTGTTCCTTGTAAACACTGGGCTGTGGCAGTATTTCTAATCTCTCGTTTCGTTCATTGCTAATTTTGTACTGTGTCCTACTTTCCTGCCTTTTGCTGTCCAATCCCAAGTGCACTCCCTGTTTTCAGAAATTTTCTGGCCCTGTGACTGAGGTGAATAGGATAGCTCACCACCAAGGGCAATTAGGGATGGGCAATAAATGCTGATGTGGCCATCGACACCCACATCCCACGAACGAATACAAAGAAATGTCCTTTTGTTAATCCTACTGATACTGTAATGCCGGTCAGCCGACATGGACAGTCTATTGGTGCTGTGTAATGTTGCTCGCTAGTTTTAGTGTTCTACTTATGAATTAACTGGAATGGATCAAAAATATTTTGAATACTGAATATTAAGTTTTGTTTTTTCTTTTGTGATTTGACTGTTGGTTGAAAAACTTAGAGCTGCCTGTGGGACATCAGGGAATGGGCTGTTAATGAGGATGAATATCAATAGTGTAATTAGCTATTGAACTGACAGCAGCACTGTCATAGCATAGTTAAACATTGCTGTTATTATCCTTGAAAGTATAGTTCACTTGCAGCATGTGAAGTCTAAGACTTGGGGCAGACACCATGAAAGTACTGGGGAAGTGGGGATGGCCCGGCCAGTTACAATTATGATTGGAGAGAAACCAAGTGAGATGGAACTTCCTGACCAACAAAGGACAAAGGAGGGAGGTACAACAGGTATGGGGAGAGGGGTACCCGATCAGCTACAGACTTGGACAGACATGGGAAATGGGCAAGTTTCCTCAGGGTATATTAATGTGTCGTGGTTCATTTTCGGATCAATGCAGATTACAGGATGATATGATAGGATGAAAGGATGGGACAGAACTGACAGAAGCAAATTGTTTCCAGTGTTTGACAGGTCGAGAACAAAGGGCCATAGATTGAAGATTAAATGCAAGAGATGAGACCAGTCTGGGAAAAACGTACCTACATGGAGAGTTGTACACCTATAGAATTCACTTTCAGGGTTAGTATTGAGGCAGGAACTATGTCAAAGTTCAAGATTAGATTGGATAAATAGATGAGGAAAAAGGAGTTGAAGGACTTTGGGAACAGAGGGAAAATGTGATCAGAACTATTTACTTGCATTAAGGATAAACGCCAACTCTGACAGGTTGAACAGCCTGTTTCAGTATTATGTACTTCTATGTATTGATCCTAAATGCTAAAATTCACATTGAAATAGAGGGACAGAGATAGACAGATCATTAATAGCGGCATTGTATATAGAAAAACAAAGATCCACCAATGAATCAGCACAAGGCAATGGTAAGGCCGCAGTTTGATGATCCCAGGACTGAGAGGATATAGTTCTGATGAGACTTGAAAAATGAGGCCTTTTTCACTGAAGCCGACATGGTTAAACAGGTATTCTAATAGAAGTTTTCAAAAATTATGGGTATCTTTGAGAATAAGTAATGAAAGGTTATTTCCCCTGATCAATAAATCAGTAACAAGGGTGTAATCTCAGGATTGGTGCCAGAAGTATAAAGGAGTAGGTTAGAAGGAACTTTTTCCACAGAAAGGTTTATTAGAATATGGAAGGCATTACCGTAAGTGGTTATTGCAACTAAGCCAATCACAATATTTAAGGGAAAATTAGACAACTACGTGAAGAAATAGATTAAAGGGCTTGGCAAAGAACAGGAAAATTTGTTGCTATTACAGAGACTTGGTTGAGGGAAGGACAGGATTGGCAGCTAAATGTTCCAGGATTTAGAAGCTTCAGGCAGGATAGAGGGGGATGTAAAAGGGGTGGGGGAGTTGCATTACTGGTTAAGGAGAATATCACAGCTGCATTGCGGGAGGACACCTCGGAGGGGTCATGCAGTGAGGCAATATGGGTGGAGCTCAGGAATAGGAAGGGTGCAGTAACGATGTTGGAGGTTTTCTACAGGCCTCCCAACAGCCAGCGGGAGGTAGAGGAGCAGATATGTAGACAGATTTTGGAAAGATGTAAAGGTAACAGGGTTGTAGTGGTGGGTGATTTTAACTTCCCCTGTATTGACTGGGACTCACATAGTGCTAGGGGCTTGGATGGGGCAGAAATTGTAAGGAGCATCCAGAGGGCTTCTTGAAACAATATGTAGATAGTCCAACTAGGGATGGGGCCATACTGGACCTGGTATTGGGGAATGAGCCCGGCCAAGTGGTCGAAGTCTCAGTAGGGGAGCATTTCGGGAACAGTGACCATAATCCCGTAAATTTTAAGGTACTTGTGGATAAGGATAAGAGTAGTCCTCGGGTGAAGGTGCTAAATTAGGGGAAGGCTAATTATAACAATATTAGGCAGGAACTGAAGAATTTAGATTGGGGGCGGCTGTTTGATGGTAAATCAACATCTGACGTGGGAGTCTTTCAAACGTCAGTTGATTAGAATCCAGGACCGGCATGTTCCTGTGAGGAAGAAGGATAAGTTTAGCAAGTTTCGGGAACCTTGGATAACGCGGGATATTGTGAACCTCGTCAAAAAGAAAAAGAAAGCATTCGTAAGGGCTGGAAGGCTAGGAACAGACGAATCCCTTGAGGAATATATAGACAGTAGGAAGGAACTTAAGTAAGGAGTCAGGAGGGCTAAAAGGGGTCATGAAAGTCATTGGCAAACAGGATTACGGAAAATCCCAAGGCTTTTTATACGTATATAAAGAGCAAGAGGGTAACTAGGGAAAGGGTTGGCCCACTCAAGGACAGAGAAGGGAGTCTGTGTGGAGCCAGAGGAAATGGGCGAGGTACTAAATGAGTACTTTGCATCAGTATTCACCAAGGAGAAGGACTTGGTGGATGATGAGCCTAGGGAAGGGAGTGTAGATAGTCTCAGTCATCTCATTATCAAAAAGGAGGAGGTGTTGGGTGTCCTACAAAGCATTAAAGTAGATAAGTCCCCAGGGCCTGATGGGATCTAACCCAGAATACTGAGGGAGGCAAGGGAAGAAATTGCTGGGGCCTTGACAGAAATCTTTGCATCCTCATTGGCTACAGGTGAGGTCCCAGAGGACTGGAGAATAGCCAATGCTGTTCCTTTGTTTAAGAGGGGTAGCAAGGATAATCCAGGAAATTATAGGCCGGTGAGCCTTACGTCAGTGGTAGGGAAATTATTAGAGAGGATTCTTCGGGACAGGATTTACTCCCATTTGGAAACAAACGAACCTATTAGCGAGAGGCAGCATGGTTTTGTGAAGGGGAGGTCGTGTCTCACTAATTTGATTGAGTTTTTTGAGGAAGTGACGAAGGTGATTGATGAAGGAAGGGCAGTGGATGTTATCTATATGGACTTCAGTAAAGCCTTTGACAAGGTCCCTCATGGCAGACTAGTACAAAAGGTGAAGTCACACGGGATCAGAGGTGAGCTGGCAAGATGGAGACAGAACTGGCTCTGTCATAGAAGACAGAGGGTAGCAGTGGAAGGGTGCTTTTCTGAATGGAGGGCTGTGACTAGTGGTGTTCCACAGGGATCAGTGCTGGGACCTTTGCTGTTTGTAGTATATATAAATGATTTGGAGGAAAATGTAGCTGGTCTGATTAGTAAGTTTGCGGACGACACAAAGGTTAGTGGAGTTGCGGATAATGATGAGGATTGTCAGAGGATGCAGCAGGGTATAGATCGGTTGGTGACTTGGGTGGAGAAATGGCAGATGGCATTTAATCCGGACAAATGTGAGGTAATGCATTTTGGAAGGTCTAATGCAGTTGGGAAGTATACAGTAAATGGCAGAACCCTTAGGAGTATTGACAGGCAGAGAGATCTGGGCGTACAGGTCCACAGATCACTGAAAGTGGCAACGCAGGTGGATAAGGTAGTCAAGAAGGCATACTGCATGCTTGCCTTCATCGGTCGAGGCATAGAGTATAAAAATTGGCAAGTCATGCTGCAGCTGTACAGAACTTTAGTTAGGCCACACTTGGAATATTGCGTGCAATTCTGGTCGCCACACTACCAGAAGAACGTGGAGAGGGTACAGAAGAGGTTTACCAGGATGTTGCCTGGTCTGGAGGGCATTAGCTATGAGGAGAGGTTGGATAAACTCGGATTGTTTTCACTGGAACGACGGAGGTGGAGGGGCGACATGGTAGAGGTTTACAAAGTTGTGGGCGGCATGGACAGAGTGGATAGTCAGAAGCTTTTTCCCAGGGTGGAAGAGTCAGTTACTCGGGGACATAGGTTTAAAGTGAGAGGGGTAAAGTTTAGAGGGGATGTGCGAGGCAAGTTCTTTACACAGAGGGTGGTGAGTGCCTGGAACCTGCTGCCGGGGGAGGTGGTGGAAGCAGGTACAATAGCGACGTTTAAGAGGCATCTTGACAAATACATGAATGGGATGGGAATAGAGGGATACGGTCCCTGGAAGTGCAGAAGGTTTTAATTTAGGCAGGCATCAAGATTGGCGCAGGCTTGGAGGGCCGAATGGCCTGTTCCTTTGCTGTACTGTTCTTTGTTCTTTGGACTTGAGTGAATAACTCCAGTGCTCACATTAACATAGGTAAAATGGCAGAATGGCCTCCTTTTTCTGCTGATGCTTCTATACCATTTTCTGTAATGTGTCCTGACTGGCGTGTCTGAAATATGCTCCATACAGTGTTCAGTTCTCCAGCTCTTTCGATTTCTGGGAAGGTCCTTGCAGAGTCACTGAGTGGTCTGTCTCTTGTTCAATGAAGTTCTTTCAGAAACACTTTGGGGCTGAGGTGATATTATAAGCTGACCCGTGAGATTGTTCAGTTTTACAGTATCAGATTCAGCTTTTAGTGATATATACCTCCTGCCTTTGCATGTACATACCAAGGATCCCAACATTTTGAGACCCAACTATGACAAAATGAAGAGACAAAGCAAGAGCAGCAGATAGAACAAGCCATGACCCAAACTAATAATACACGACCAGCTATCCTACATGACAACAAATGCCCTACGTGCCATAAAGTCTGTAGATCCCAAATTGACCTCATCAGCCATTTTCAGACTCACGGAAGACAATCATCCTCGCCTGCGAGGGATAGCCAATAATAAATAATAACATACCCAGCCATCAGAGTGATGTACTGCATTTAAATGGTTATAAGAACATAAGAAGTAGGAGCAGGAGTAGGCCATTTTTGATCATGGCTGATGCCTGAAAAGTTAACTTAAATTTCCCGCATTTTATGTTTTTGTTAATGATTTGCTGTTCCTACCATTATGCAATTAGACCGTGTACCATTTAAGGAAGAAAAGATGAATGAATTAATTCTCTGCTATGTTCCAGGCATATTCAGCCCTTTGTAATCATTTAGCCTATTCACCTCTTTGTGTTTGCTTCATTAAACAGCTCATGCCTACAGTGTCCCACTTGCAAGAGCTATACAATGTAAATTGTATAAGTTAAGAGTTGGGGTTGTCTCTGAGGTATAGTGTTCAGATCTATGTGTAGTTTTGTGTCAATCAAGAGGTTAAAAATACTCTGTAATATATCTTTTTCTATTAAAGGAATGGGGAGCGATCAAGAGGCGATGTTGCAGCATTGAATGCCCTGGATGATACTGGTGCAAGCACCCTTTCCCCAGCTGCTTCTCACACTCAAAGCGTATTATAAAAGTACCAACCTTTGTATTATCTGATATCTTCCTACTAGCCATTCAGTGTTTTTAATCTCCACTTTGGGAAAGACCTGACCCTGTGCCCACTTTACCATTGGGACCATATGTAGAGTGATATGACTATGCTTAGGTCAAAAAAGGATGTAGTAGTTGGAAGATTGGCCTCCAGTAGTAAAGTGGAAGGGCCAGGGGCTGGCAGTAATCCAGAGTAAAAGTAATTAAGAGTATGGACTAGGGTATAGGCTGGTAAAGGTTATCAAAATATGTTAGGGTGAGGACATGTAGAGATTTCAAAGTGATAATGAAGAGCTTGAAATTGATTTACTGGGGGACAGGAAGCTGTTGGAAATTGGTGAGGTGAGAGTGGTAGGTGTGTGGGACTTTGTGAAGGAGAGGATATGGTACTCAGAAGTTTATGAAGGGTAGGGGTAAGGATAGGGAGACCAGAGATGTGAGAAATTGATTCCAGAGGCAATAAATGCAGGATAAGGATTTCAGTAGTAGAGGAGATGAAGCAGTCTTGGCTATAGTCTGGATGTAAGATAGAAATCTGAACCCATGGTTGATCAGAACACCACGGTTGTACGCCACTTGGTTCAGACTGAACCATCAAGGAGTCATTAGAGGTATGTCAAATACTGTAGTACAGAGATAGCCCTGGAGCTTGTGGTGGCGACTGAGTAGTAGAGGTAAGTGTCAATAATGTACATCTGGAAGCTAACTCTGGGTGATCCAGCCAAGGGGTAGCATGCAGATCTGAAATAAGGGGAAGCAAAGCTGTAGCACTGGGACATACCAGAGGTGACTGTACAGGCACAGTAGGAAACTCATTTGTGGAGATATCATGAGAAAAGAGGTATCTGCGCGTGCATAATGTTTCCTGCTCCCTGATGGGTATGTGCAGGTATTCTTTTTAATCATAGTGAAGGGATGCCCATTCTTTCTGAGAGATAGTACTTGTTTTGTCACAAAAACTGGTTTGGACTTTTAGTCATGTTTCCAGTGAAAACTGGTCAAGCTGTTATGTAGTTCAGGTGGTCTGGTCATAGTTCAGTTCTTAGGACATTGGGGCAGAGGACATCACAAGTAACTGTTAATCATCCCCGTAATTTCTAAGGCTGACAGAATGTTTTAGTTTACAACAGGTCATTCTGAAGTTGAACTATGGTGTTGTCCATTCTGTGGCAAAATCAGTATGTTATATGTTCCTAAACACCATCTCCATCATTATGCTATTCCAATAAACAGCAGACTTTGAGGTAGTCTAAAGCTTGCTTTGACTTCACATTGAGTATAAACTGAGTAAGGAAGGGGGAAGAAGGGAGAAATGTACATGCTGCATTGGACTGTTGTTATGAAAGTGCTCCATTCTTAAAATGTTTTGCGATCTTGTGTTAACGATTATGGGCATTGGTTCATTTGGAAAACTGAAAAGGTTCCATGGATGTGTTTTTTAACAAGGGTCACTGGGAAGACATTTGAGCTTTTGTGTTTTAAAACAACATTTACTGGATGTCACATGCCTTTAAGCTAAATAAACAACGGCAACCTTGGGGGCCAGGGGAGTTGTTTACAGAGTTGTGACATGTCAAGATTTATAGTGGTCAGGAGGTTTTGACTTGTTGGGGTATAGTCTTTTTTGAAGGCAGTTGGGTTTGTAGCCTGCTGAAAGAAACATCCAGCTCATTTTTCCTCCACCTCTTTAAGAGACCCTGGAAAATCCAGTGTGTGATAGCTAAAACCCCTGATGCTGCATTTCTCCCGAGAAACTCCTGGAAAGCCTGCCAAATTAATTATTGACGCCGACTGAAAGAACTGCTCCAGAAAAGATCCCAGTGACTTGCTTCTGTGTACCTGGACGCCAGACCGAAGGACAATTGATATCCTTTCATATATTTTCCTTCTCCTTCAAGAATTAACAAGTATTTGGCCAAAGGATTCTTATTTTTGTCTTTTTTTGTGTAAAAGACCTCTGCAGAGGTCTTTTCTTATTTTTTATCTAAAAAAATTTCTTTTTTTTATCTAACCAGTGTGTGTGTGCGTGTGTGTTGGGTATCTGGAAAGGAATATCTGTTTACATTCATATTTCAAACTGTGTTCATGCTTTGCATCTTTACTGGATAAGTCTTGTTTTATAATAAATTGATAATTTTGTTGTTCGTTAAAGAAACCCTGTTGGTGTATTTTATTCTTGGATAAAGAGTAGAGTATATGATTGACCGTATCGGTAACTGGGTAAACATTTAGATATATGTTGTGACCTGTGGAGAAGTGGAACTAGAGAAAGACAGTGCACTCCTCCTGCCTTGGTGATAGCACTGTATTTTTAAAATAACACAGCAAAACAGAAACCGTTTGAGTTGAGTTGCTTTGTATTTGGAACAATCATCAAAATACCCTCCCTCACCAATTAGATGCTTAATGCTGTTGGGTGCTCAGTGCTATATAACCTTGCCTGCTCAACCAAACAGTAGTATAATAATATAAAACTAGCCGAGGCTCACACAACATTTGCGGTCAAATTAGTATCTTTATTTCGACAGTACTACTTTAAATACAGAATTACTAGTTATTCTTTCACCAAAGCCTTTAACAGAATCAAAACTACAGTCAGCTCGAAGCACAGTAACAAGAAACTCTTCTGAAATTGCCTCAAACCTCTCTACTTTATTTTTTCTTCTCTTTTCTGTCTCTATTTGCATATGCGTATTGCGTATGCATGCCAGCGTGGGGCGTGACGTGTCTCCGTAGGCGTTAACCGAATTAGAGTTTAAGTTTAATAAAATTTCACTTTTCTTCTTTAAACCTAAGAAAGCCTGTTTATGCTCATTTCTTTGCCTTATAATTGGAAAGCGGTGAACAAGGATTCACCAAGGGGGAGCTCAAAACACTGCGTGTTAAAAAACAAAACCCTGTTACAATAAGACCAGGTTAAAGGCTGAGAGACCCCTAGACACCTTTCTCACTTGTTCGGAACAATTTACACAAAACTGTCCATGTATAAAAACAGGCCTAGGAATATAAATATAAACTTTGTCAAGAGTTTGGCGTTGTGAGTCTAGCCTGGTCGTAGAATATGGAATTCTAATTGGAAGCTGTTTTCTCCTGAATTGAAAAGGCAGGTTTACATCTGATGGGCTCAATATTATTCAAGGAATAACCACTCTATTTCCTTGAAATCTGCCTGTTATAATTTCAGCATCTATAATCAAAAAAAAATAGCTTCCTAACAACCAATCTTGTTCTATGACAAAGCTCTTGTTTAGGATTTAAGTTTCGTAACAACATTATAACTGCTCCTTCTTGAGTCTAAATTTGTGAACTTTATTAACGCATTACTCTGAAGTAATTCTATAGCTTCTGCATTCAGCTGGCCAGTCTGTGCCCTCCTTATAAGATTTTTAGCTGCATGAGAGAATTCTTCTTTGGCCTCCTTATCTCGAGAGACAATGGGTAAGCGCCTGGAGGTGGTCAGTGGTGTATGGAGCAGCGCCTGGAGTGGCTATAAAGGCCAGTTCTAGAGTGACAGGCTCTTCTGCAGGTGCTGCAGAAAAATCTGTTTGTCGGGGCTGTTACACAGTTGGCTCTCCCCTTGCGCCTCTGTCTTTTTTCCTGCCAACTGCTAAGTAATAGGAATACGTAATAAGAAAAGGCCATTAATCACATGTAGTTTGCACTGTTGCTGACTCTCACTAAAGACAAAAAAAGATTTGTATTTATTCAGCACTCTTGCACCAGGCATCGCCCACCAAATGAACCCACCAGCAGATGCATCCCTTAAACTAACCAATCAAAATCTTCCGGGCAGACAAAAACTGCATGTTATTATTATAGATTGGTTCAGTTTAACGCCCTGACCCTTCCTCAGTAGCACTGCTGTGTGTGGCCTTGCATCCTCCACACAAATAGAAGCTGCTTCATTTGTACTGGTCTAAGAACAGTAATTCAGAGAGATTGTCTAGTTGCTCCTGTAGTTGTGTATTGTTATTACGCAATACCCATTATTGGATAATTGAAGATGTGGTTGATACATCTCAACAGTTGGTAGCTAAAGGTCAGCATTTATAATGCCATGCACTTTGCTGCACTGAATCTGTGTTACTAATAGTGGCATGCTGTACAACTAACATGCAAAGCTTACTAGTAAAGCACAGAGGGGTTAGTAGATGAATAGTTTAAATAACCTATCAGTTACCAGATTACTCTGTTTATATGCCCATCTGATTACCTACCATAGCGCATCCCAGGTATTGCGCTGTATCCTGACCCCACAAGGGAACCACCATATACCCTGAGACCCATGGTGCACCCTGGGTGCTGCAGTGTTCTCCAAGTCCTATATTGTACCCTGGGTACCACAGCGTACCCTGACTAGTGTTTATAAGCTGGCTTACAGCAGAAAATCAGAAGCAGCTGAAACCAGATGTGGCAGCATTTGGAAAAACTTGAATCTGATTTTTTTGTGGAAAGCATTTTCCAGTGAATTGAGAGCAGTAATTTGATCTGGCATTCAATGTTTCTTGAGTTCACTACACTCCTTCCTCTACTTCTACAGTCATTATGTCTCTGCCTTCTGGAACTCTGTTCCTAAACATCTCCCTTGTTGGCTCTCTTGCCCATCTCCATAGTTTCAAAACCTCCTCAAGACCTACCTCTTCAGCTGTAACTTCACTCAACCCCTGTATCCTCTCATCCATCTTCTGCCTGATGTCCTCCAATCTCATGCAAAGCACTTTGGGACATTTGTCATTTGAGAAGGGCTGAATAATGGAAGTTGTTCCACACGTTTCAGTGGAGGATATTGTTTGGAGTCCTGCTTGGTTAAGCTTCGCCACTGACAATTTCCTCTTGAAAATTGCTGCTTTAAAGCTCTCAGTGCCCAGTGAACCACATATACATAGAGACTTGGTGCTGGAGAGAGTTAACCCAAATAGAAGCTGGGCTGTATGCTTTCCAGCATGATGTATTGAAAACTTTTCCTGCACCCTGCTGTTCCTCAGTTGAAGGGGACAGCAATAAAACGTTGAATTTGACAGTGTGACGTTCTACTGAGGACACAGTTGAGCCTTTGTGACGTTATCAGTATCATTTCTTGGTTGCAACTACTCTGAGCTGCCAATTTCTTGACTCGGCAGGTAGTGGAGGAGTTAGCAATGAGCTGCCAGTTTGATGACAAAGTGTAGAGTAGGCAGGATGTCCAGCCTTCCTGTGTACTGCTTCATATTGCACTATTTGAGTTTCAATCTGGCAAAAAGCACATTGGTTAATCAGTAGAGCAGTGCACTAGTTAATGATATTGGATGAATGTGTTGAACTCTGAACCTGTCCGTGATTTTGAACGTTAACAGTAGTTGTGGACGTAATTCGAAAGCAGCATGAGCAGTGAAAGCTGGAGCAGGCAAGATTAATGAACTAGGCTGAGATGGCTTGTCAGACATGATTACATGGGACTTGCAGTCTACTCTGGGAAGCAAAGGATGGGTGCTGTTCGAAACTACAGACTGTCATATTTTCTAGGTCCTGAGGGTAGAAACTATCCAAAGTCTGCACATCATCATTTTAACATCTCTCCCTCTCTTGTGGGCATGGCTGATCATGGAACAGCATCCCTGGGGATCCTTGCTGTATGATGCAGGATGCATCGTCTGTCCACGTGGAGCAGGGCTCACTGCAACTGCCTGGCTGCCCACATAAGGGCTTTGCTGTCAAATTCTACAGATTCTGTCTTGTAATGTATTGATGAGAATTAGAGAGACTGTTCATACAGCTAAACAGTAGCAAAATACTGCAGACGTTGGAAATCAGAAATAAAGGCAGAAGGTGCTGAAAATTCAGCAGGTCAGGCAGCATCTGTGGAGAAAGAATTCTCTCTTTACAAATGCTGCCTGACTTGAGTGTTTCCAGCATGTTCTGTTTATATTTCTGTTCATACAGATCCTCTGTTGGAAAGGGATCTGTGTCACAGATGACTTTTATATGGTGTCGCAATTAGTAAGGGGCACTGCTGCAGAGAGATGATTTATTTGTCACTTTGTTAGACTGGGCACTGCAGTGACTGCTGCAGTTGCTCCAGTTCTTTCACCTGCACAAACCTATATTTAGATTTAAGCAAACTGCCTCCCGGGTCGCCTTAACCTACATTTTTTCATCTAACACTGACTGGTTCCCTCCTCCCTCATACCCTGTGCCAGTTACATGCTTAGTGTGGAGCAAATAGTGACACCCTCCTGCTCACAGTCAGGTTATACAATTAATCTATTTGTAGCTTTGCTTTCCTTCGAACACAGTCAGGTTAGAGATTTGTGATTGTCTGTGTGCCCCAACATGTCGGTGATTATCTGTGTTTCCCAACATGTCGGTGATTATCTGTGTGCCCCAAGATGTCTGTGATTATCTGTGTGCCCCAACATGTCGGTGATTATCTGTGTGCCCCAACATGTCGGTGATTATATGTGTGCCCCAACACGTCGGTGAATATCTGTGTTTCCCAACACGTCGGTGATTGTCTGTGTGCCCCAACATGTCGGTGATTATCTGTGTGCCCCAACATGTCGGTGATTATCTGTGTGCCCCAACATGTCGGTGATTATCTGTGTGCCCCAACATGTCGGTGATTATCTGTGTGCCCCAACATGTCGGTGATTATCTGTGTGCCCCAACATGTCGGTGATTATCTGTGTGCCCCAACATGTCGGTGATTATCTGTGTGCCCCAACATGTCTGTGATTATCTGTGTGCCCCAACATGTCTGTGATTATCTGTGTGCCCCAACATGTTGGTGATTATCTGTGTGCCCCAACACGTCGGTGATTGTGTGTTTCCCAACATGCCTGTGATTATCTGTGTTTCCCAACATGCCTGTGATTATCTGTGTTTCCCAACATGTCGGTGATTATCTGTGTGCCCCCACATGGCGGTGATTATCTGTGTGCGCCAACATGTGGTTGATTATCTGTGTTTCCCCAACATGTCGTTGATTATCTTTGTGCCACAACATGTCGTTGATTATCTGTGTGCCCCAACATGTGGTTGAATATCTGTGTGTTCCAGCCTGTGAGTTATTTCCTGTGTACCCCTCATACACAAATGTTTTGCTGGCATCTCTTTCGCTGTAAGAATGATGAGAATGTGATTCAGTTGTCTGTGTTTAGCACACAATTCTGAATTTTTGAACGGGTTAAGAAAACTTTCTGTTAACCTTTGTACCACGTGAAGTATTGCCCAGGGAGTCCTCACACTCCATCGATTACACTGTCTTGTATCTACTGCCGCCCAGTGTCTTGTACAATGAAGCCACTTTTGAACAGCTGTGTTGAACCTGATATTACATCTGCGGTAGTGTCAAGCTTGGTATGCTCCCTCCTAACATCTCTGAGCTCAATGGAATAAAGCACTGGCGATGATAATAACAATGTGTCATTATGTTGTCTGACAGGTGGAAATCTGTGGTGTTCACTATCGGATCATTGGTATAGGATAAGTGAAGCAAAGTGATAATTCTACAAATTATGTAAACTGAGACTTTTTAAGTGCCCTTGGTTTGACATGGCTAAATGTTTGGTCATTTGAGTATCTTATTGTTTCCGTAACGTTGAAGCCTTAATGAAAACTTTTTTTAATTGCCAAAAATTTACATATCCCATGATCCTCAGTAAAAAGGAGCATCCATCCTATGTGCTTACATGAAGAGTACTATTGAAGGCAGACACACAGTCAATAATTGGTTGCCCAATTTCGTAAATTGCAGGATAGGTGGGAACGAGTCGTAATCATATTTTTCATTTATTTGTTTAAATGTAAATTACATTTTTCCTCATGCAGCTTCTTTGTTGAATAACAACATATTGTGGTCCTTCCCTTCCTTTCTCTCAGGCATGTTCTCTCCTCGCCCCCACAGTCTCTTCTCCCTTCAGACAAACACCCTGCTGGCAGTTCCCCTAATTCCACTAAATATCAGCTACAGTCTTTATTATTGCCCGCATACTCAGTCACGACTAGACAATCCAGTTCTCCAATGTAATAAAAGTTAGTGAATAGAGGGTCATACCACACTCTTGAATCTATTATTAGTTATAATAAATGACTTGGGCATTGAAACACATATGATTCTGAGAGGGATTGACACGGTAGATGCTGGGAGGCTGTTTCTCCTAGCTGCATAGTTTAGAACTAGGGACTAGTTCCTGTCAGGACCATGACCATATCAGGATAAGGCATTAACCATTTAGGATTGAGATGAGTAGAAATTTCTTCACTCAGAGGGTTGTCAATCTTAGGAATTCCCTAGCTCGGAGGGCTGTGGATGCTCACTCGTTGAGTATGTTCAAGGCTGGTATTGATAGATTTTTGGACTCTCAGGGAATCAAGGGATATGGGAATCAGGTGGAAAAGTGAAGTTAAGATTGAAGATCAGCTATGATATTGAATGGTGAAGCAGGCTCAAACAGCTGTGTGACCTAATCCTATTTCTTATGCTCCTATATTAAATATATCAAAAGTAGGCAGAGAAAAAGTGAGGATACTGCAGCCATGTTTATAAGGATTTGAATATTTTAATTACCTGAGCAAATTGATGACAAGTAATAAGTGTGGGACAAGAACCAAACGTGTGATCCTGTATTGAATGGGGCAGTCTGACAATACAGCGATCAGGAGAGAAAGGTCCTTTGGTTATAGTATTTGTTAACTAGAAAAATGAAGCAGAATGTTGATCAAGAGAGAGATCTAGTGGCTATAATGAGCAAATCGCTGGCAAGACCAAAATTTGTTGTCCATCTCTAATTTTTTTCATTCGTTCGTGGGATGTGGGCGTCGCTGGCTAGGCCAGTATTTATTGCACATCCCTAATTGCCTTTGAACTGAGTGGCTTTCTAGACCATTTCAGAGGGCAGTTAAGAGTCAACCACAATGTTCTGGATCTGGAGTCACATGTCGGCCAGACCAGGTAAGGATGGCAGAGTTTCTTCCCTAAAGGACATTAGTGAACCAGATGGTTTTTTACAAAAATTGACAATAGTTTCATGGTCACCATTAGACTAGCTTTTTAATTCCAGATTTATTAATTGAATTTATATTTCACCAGCTGCCATGGTGGGATTTGAACCCATGTCCCCAGAGCACTAACTTAGGGCTCTGGATAACTCGTCCAATGACATTACCACTACACCATTGTCTCCCCTTGAGAAGGTGGTGATGAACTGCTTTCTTGAACCGCTGCAGTCCATCTGGTGTAGGTACACCCACAATGCTGTTAGGAAGGGAGTTCCAGATTTTTGACCCAGCGACAATGAAGGAACGGTGATATAGTTCCAAGTCAGGATGGTGTGTGGGTTGGAGGGGAACTTGCAGGTGGTGGTGTTCCCATGTTTCTCCTGCCTTTGTCCTTCTAGCTGGTAGAATTTGTGGGTTTGGAAAGTGCTGTTGAAGAAGCCTTGATGAGTTGCTGCAGTGCATCATGTGGATGGTACACACTGCTGCCACTGTGCACCAGTGGTGGAAGGACTGAATGATTAAGTTGTTAGATGGAGCCGATCAAGGGGCTGCTTTATCCTGGATGGTGTAGAGCTTCTTGAGTATTGTTGGAGCCACACTCATCCAGGCAAGTGGAGAGTATTCCATCACATTCCTGACTTCTAGATGGTGGACAGGCTTTGGGGAGTCAGCAGGTGAGTTACCTGCCACAGAATTCCCATCCTTTGACCTGCTCTTGTAGCCACAGTATTTATATGGCTGGTCCAGTTCAGTTTCTGGTCAATGGTAACCCCCAAGATGTTGATATGGGGGATTCAGCGATGGTAATGCCGTTGAATGTCAAGGGGAGATGGCTAGATTCCCTCTTGTTGGAGATAGTAGTTGCCTGGCACATGTGTGACGTGAATATTACCCGCCACTTATCAGCCCAAGCCTAAGTTGTTTAGGTCCTGTTGCATATGGACACGGACTGCTTCAATACCTGAAGAGTTGCAAGTGGTACTGTGTAATCCTCAGTGAAATTCTCCACTTCTGACCTTATTAGAATTAGAATTAGAATTAGAACATTACAGCGCAGTACAGGCCCTTCGGCCCTCGATGTTGCGCCGACCTGTGAAACCATCTGACCTGCACTATTCCATTTTCATCCATATGTCTATCCAATGACCACTTAAATGCCCTTAAAGTTGGCGAATCTACTACTGCTGCAGGCAGGGCGTTCCACGCCCTTACTACTCTCTGAGTAAAGAAACTACCTCTCACATCTGTCCTATATCTATCACCCCTCAACTTGAAGCTATGTCCCCTCGTGTTTGCCATCACCATCCGAGGAAAAAGACGCTCACTATCCACCCTATCTAACCCTCTGATTATCTTATATGTCTCTATTAAGTCACCTCTCCTCCTCCTTCTCTCCAACGAAAACAACCTCAAGTCCCTCAGCCTTTCCTCGTAAGACCTTCCCTCCATACCAGGCAACATCCTAGTAAATCTCCTCTGCACCCTTTCCATAGCTTCCACATCCTTCCTATAATGCGGTGACCAGAACTGCACGCAATACTCCAGGTGCGGTCTCACCAGAGTTTTGTACAGCTGCAGCATGACCTCGTGGCTCCAAAACTCGACCCCCCTACTAATAAAAGCTAACACACCATATGCCTTCTTAACAGCCCTATTAACCTGGTTAGCAACCTTCAGGGATTTATGCACCTGGACACCAAGATCTCTCTGCTCATCTACACTACCAAGAATCTTCCCATTAGCCCAGTACTCTGCATTCCTGTTACTCCTTCCAAAGTGAATCACCTCACACTTTTCCGCATTAAACTCCATTTGCCATCTCTCAGCCCAGCTCTGCAGCCTATCTATGTCCCTCTGTACCCTACAACATCCTTCGGCACTATCCACAACTCCACCGACCTTAGTGTCATCTGCAAATTTACTAACCCACCCTTCTACACCCTCTTCCAGGTCATTTATAAAAATGACAAACAGCAGTGGCCCCAAAACAGATCCTTGCGGTACACCACTAGTAACTAAACTCCAGGATGAACATTTGCCATCAACCACCACCCTCTGTCTTCTTTCAGCTAGCCAATTTCTGATCCAAAGCTCTAAATCACCTTCAACCCCATACTTCCGTATTTTCTGCAATAGCCTACCGTGGGGAACCTTATCAAACGCCTTACTGAAATCCATATACACCACATCCACTGCTTTACCCTCATCCACCTGTTTGGTCACCTTCTCGAAAAACTCAATAAGGTTTGTGAGGCACGACCTACCCGTCACAAAACCGTGCTGACTATCTCTAATGAACTTATTCTTTTCAAGATGATTATAAATCCTGTCTCTTATAACCTTTTCCAACATTTTACCCACAACCGAAGTAAGGCTCACAGGTCTATAATTACCAGGGCTGTCTCTACTCCCCTTCTTGAACAAGGGGACAACATTTGCTATCCTCCAGTCTTCCGGCACTATTCCTGTCGACAATGACGACATAAAGATCAAGGACAAAGGCTCTGCAATCTCCTCCCTGGCTTCCCAGAGAATCCTAGGATAAATCCCATCTGGCCCAGGGGACTTATCTATTTTCACACTTTCCAAAATTGCTAACACCTCCTCCTTATGAACCTCAATCCCATCTAGCCTCGTAGCCTGAATCTCAGTATTCTCAACAACATTTTCTTTCTCTACTGTAAATACTGACGCAAAATATTCATTTAACACTTCCCCTATCTCCTCTGATTCCACACACAACTTCCCACTACTATCCTTGATTGGCCCTAATCTAACTCTAGTCATTCTTTTATTCCTGATATACCTATAGAAAGCCTTAGGGTTTTCCCTGATCCGATCCACCAATGACTTCTCGTGTCCTCTCCTTGCTCTTCTTAGCTCTCCCTTTAGATCCTTCCTGGCTAGCTTGTAGCTCTCAAGCGCCCTAACTGAGCCTTCACGTCTCATCCTAACATAAGCCTTCTTCTTCCTCTTGACAAGCGCTTCAACTTCTTTAGTAAACCACGGCTCCCTCGCACGACAACTTCCTCCCTGCCTCACAGGTACATACTTATCAAGGACACACAGTAGCTGCTCCTTGAATAAGCTCTACATTTCGATTGTTCCCATCCCCTGCAGTTTCCTTCCCCATCCTACGCATCCTTATGACGGAGGGAAGGTCACTTGATGAAGCTGCTGAAGATGGTTGGGCCTAGGACACTACCCTGAGGAACTACTGCAGTGATGTCCTGGTACTTCGATGTTTGGAATCCAACAACCACAACCATCTTCCTTTGTGCTAGGTATGACTCCAACCAGTGGAGAGTTTTCCTCCTGATTCCCACTGACTTCAATTTTGCTAGGGCTCTTTGATGCCATGCTCGGTCAAATACTGCCTTGATATCCAGGGCAATCACTCTCACCACACCTTTGGAATTCAGCTTTTTTGCCCATGTTTGGACCAAGGCTGTCCTTATGAAAAAGGATAAATAAGATCCCGGATTATATTAACAGTGGATCTAAGTACAACTCTTACAAAAGTTGTGTCGTTGCTGTATAAGGCATTGCTGCTGGAGGACTGGGTACAGTTCTGGCTACAAAATTATGGGAAGGATGTTACTAACCTTGAGAGGGGCCATTAAATGGTTCTGAGTGTCAGGAATACAAGGTTAAGGAAGTTATTTTTCTGTTTGGAAGAGAGACTTCATGGTGACCTCAATAAAATTTTTCACTGTTATTAAAAGGATCCAGAATAGATGTTCCAGAAATATTGTTCTCAATTTGATGGCATAATTTTTTTAAATGAGGGCAGAACTATTTCACCCATGTAAGGTAGAAATATGGAATAAATTTACTCGAATCGGATATTAAAGTAAGCAATGTAAATGGGCTCCAGAGGTACTCAAGTTTTTCTGGAGAAAGAGGCGAGAGATGTGATGAGAAGGAAAGAAGATGGAGCTCATATTAAGCAAAAGTAAGTGGGCTTGTTGGACAAATGGCTTTTTGCCAGGTTGCGATAAGGTTTGCTGTAAACTGGATCAGTATGAGAAGGATTGTAAGAGTGTACTGTAAGTCATGTAGTTTTAACATAGGCCTTTGTGAACTAACACAAGTGATCAATTATTCTTTTGTCTAGTTACATACGGCTCCAGTATTTCTGTCCACACCATTTAGTGTACTTATACTCTTAAGTTCCAAACTGCACTTTTATCAAAAGCTGTTTCAGTCTCCCAAATCAGTCAGTTTATCTTTGGCTTTCCAGCAAGCTGTTTCTTCAAAACTAAATTCACTCTTTTTTTTTGCAGAATGGTACCAGTTATGGATCACTGTTGAGACGCAACACAGAGCTGCTGAAAGCTGTCAGAGAGTTGGAGCGCACATGCATAACACTTAGAGAGGAGAACACATTATTGGTAAGAGCAAAGTGTCCATTTTACACAGGAGTCTCTTTTGTTACCCTTTAACCTTATGTCTCTGGTAACCTCTTTCGTAACCTTCTCTACTGACAGTGGCGTAGTTGTAATGTCACTGAACTAGTAATCCAGAAGCCCAGGCTAATGTCCTGTGGACACCATGGCAGCTGGTGGGATTTAAATTCAATTCATTAATAAAAAATTGGAATTGAGAGCTTGTCTCAGTAATGGTGCCATGAAACAATCATTGATTATCGTAAATACCCTTCTGGTTCACTAATGTCCTTTAGGGGAGGAAATCTGCCATCCTTACCTGGTCTGGCCGACATGTGACTCCAGACCCACAGCAGTATGGTTGACTCTTAACTGCGCTCTGAAATGGCCTAGCAAGCCACTCAGTTCAAAGGCAATTTGGGATGGGCAACAAATGTTGGCCTTGCCAGCGATGCCCACATCCCATGAAAGATAAAAAAAAACCTCTCTGTGTCTCTTCTCTCCCACCCCATTTTGTCCCTTATCTCTCCCCTATCTCTCCCCTTCTCTTTTATCTTTGCCTTCTCCTGTTTCTCTCCATTTCTCACTTTCCCCTTTTTCTCTCCCCTCTGCTCTCTCCTTCCCTCTCCCGATCTTTCTCTCTTCTCTCCCTCTTCTCACTACTCCCTTTTTGTCTCTCTCTCTCTCTCTCTCTCTCGCTTCATTCTTGAACCTGTACTTGATCCCAATGTGCCAATGCGCAGGTTCCCATTAATGTAATTGTTCAATCTGTTGTCATTTTTACATGTTTAGAAGGTGAGGAGATCCTCTTGCTGGCTGCCTGCGGGTCAGAGTACTCATAGAATCATAGAAAGTTTACGGCACAGAAAGAGGCCACTTGGCCCATCATGTCTGCGCATACTGTAGGTGATCCTCCATTTTGATTGCCTTCTGCTTATGACTGGGAGAATAACAGGATAGAAAGCCATGTTCCTAAATTGTGTTTCTTTGTTCAGCGGAAAAGTAGCTCTCCAGAGACTGAGGAGAAAGTGAAGAGACTAAAACGGAAGAATGCTGAGCTGGCAAACATCGCCAAACGATTAGAGGAGAGAGCCAGGAAACTGCAGGAAGCCAACCTCAGAGTGGTGAGTTTGTCTCTCAATGCCGAGCGAGTTAGTGTCTGATCTTTACGAAAGCCACACATCAAAATCAATGGTTTATTTGTGTATTTTTTTTTGTAATGATCAAATCTTTGAACCGTGTAATCTTGTGGTGCAACATGTATCATCATCCAACCAAAAGCAACGTTGGCCTTTAAAACCTCACTCCTGCAGGCCCACTGACAAACATCTTCTTAGAGATCGAGGATGACTTGCTTCCTCTATGGTACGTTGGGTTCTGAGAAGTCCAAGGTGTGATCTGCAGTCGACCACATGAGGGGTGGGTGGTGCTTGAAGGGTCAGGTAGATGAGTAGTTTGGAGGTTTGTGCGCTCCATCTGACATCTTGACTTTGCCTTTGCATGTTCCTGGTGAAGTCCCTCGTGGTATTGTTTTTATACTGCATTGAAAGGTCATAAAGTTGGTTCTGTTTTTACAGCTTGTAAATGGGAACCTGTTTTCCGCAAAACAAAAATAGAAAATGTTCGAACTGCCAGTCCGTCAGTCAGCATCTGTAAAATGCAAAGACAAGTTATGATGTTTCGGGTGTATGACCCGAATCAGATTTGCAACATTTGCAGTTTTTCATTGTATTTTATACTGTTTTCACTGCTTGTCTGCATTATTGTGAAATTGGATAAGACAAACCTCACATTTGTACTCAAACATATATGCCAAGTACTGCTCACTAGCTTCGTGCTGTTGTTCACTTCTCCCTCTAGTCACAGGGGAGGTCAATCGATCAAAATGACTAAAAAAAATTGTTGCTCAGAGCAGTTGCATCAGCAGGAATAGATAGGACAGCAAACTTAGATTTAAGCCCAGGATCGGTTGAGCACAGCTGGATGCTTTTAATAGGGTTTATGTTTGTGCCACACATGGATGATTTTGGTGTGCAGCTCTCAACTGAAGAGCTCACCGCTCAATCTTACGGCTGAAGAGGTCATAGCTATGATTTATCTAGTGCTGAAAACCCATACTTGGTTGAAACAAGCAGCTGTCTCCCTAAACCTCTTCACCTCATCTTCTCTCTTCCCATAACTCACCTCTTTGACCAATCTTTTTATTTCTCCTTTCTTGGCTGAGCATCTGTTTTCCATATGGTTATCTGGAAGCACCTTTGTCTGTACATTAAAGCTGCTTTGAAAATACAGGTGGTGGTGATTGCAGGGTTCATCAGTTTCTGCAACTTAAAAATGTCTCAGCATAGCTCGGACATATTTCTTGAATATTATGGCCTGCAAGGTGAGGGTGGCAGTGTACGGCAAAAGAAGTATCAGAAACCCGATATGATCCTGCTCACTTCGGCATTTAACCAGTGCTGTTTGGAGACTTGTAGAAATCTGTGTGGCAATGGCAGGACTCATATTTAAATATGTGTAAAGGCAATTGAAAGCACATTTAACCCTGCATTCTGGCTTTAACCAGGTTTCCCAAGCTGTCTGAAACTCACCAGGGTCCATAAGGTGAGAGCATAGTGGTGATTGCTGGGCCTGTGAAATTGACAGGCTGAAAAGCCTTTAAATAATGAAACAGGACATCTGCTTCCTTGCCTAGGTGAAAAAAATCTGTTCACTGGACTTGCTCTGAGAGTGTGTTTTCACTGATTTTGAGGTGATTGCTAACATTTTGTGTTCATTTCTGCTATCTTGGACTTCATTCACCTTGATCTGCACTTCCCTGCTGTCAGTCTTCACTGCAGCATGGGAGCAGCTTATGCAGCTCTACCTTGGACCTCTGTTGAGGAACAAGAGGAGCAGCACCACCAGCGGGAACAGCTGCTGCTTTCTCCTCAGCTCCCTCCACACCACAGGACAGAAGGGATGGGTACAGAGCTCCAGCTCAAAGGAAGCAATATCCCCAGCACAGAGTATACAGACAGAAGATCAGCTTTCTTGACATGACTAAGCAGCAGTGCCTCAGGAGGCTCAGACTTTCACAGCAGGTTTTGCTGATATCTGCAACCTCCTGGAACAAGACCTCCTTCCAAGTGGGCCAGATGGGCACATATTGCCAGTGGCAGTCAAGGTCACCACAGTCCTGAACTTCTTCACGTCTGGCTCCTTCCAGGGATCTGGTGGTGACATGCTGGATTTCACAATTTACTGCACGCAACTATATCTCCTAGGTGACTGATGCCATGTTTGCCAGGGCCTCCAATTACGTCTACTTTGCTACTGATGACACCAGTCAGAATGAGTGGGCTGTTGGATTTGCTGCAGTGACTGGATTCCCACAGATCCAGGGAGTCATAAACTGCACACATGTTGCAATCAAGGTACCCTAAAATCAAGCAGCAGTATTTGTCCATTGAAAGGCATTTCACTCCATCAGTGTTCAGCTGGTATGTGACCATGGGAAGTTTTTCATGCATGGCTATACAAGATATCCTGTAAGTTGCTATGATGCTTTCGTAGTGCACCAGTCAAATCTCCCATTGGTCTTTGTACCTCCAAACAGAGCTAGTGGATAGATCCTTGAAGATGAAGGCTACCTTCTAAGGATGTGGCTGATGACACCAATGAAGAACCTACAAATGATAAACAGGAAAGGTACAACTGGAGCTGCATGAGCACAGAGCAGTCATAGAGCAAGCCACTCGGTTGTTGAAGATGCGATTCAGGTGCCGAGGCAGATCTGGGGTGCCCTTCAGTATGTACCAGCAAGGATGGCCAGAATGATAGTCGCCTGCTGTGCCTTGCACAATATAGCACTGCAAAGAGGTTTGGAGCTGCAGGAGGAGGAAGGAAGGTGATGATCGCACTGCATTCTCAGAGGCAGAGGGGAGGACAATGAGGAGGAGGCTGAAGTAGATAGAGTTCCTGCAGCAGGTTACCTAGCTGCCAGAGAACCCCGCAATAGACTCATACAGGTACGGTTCAGATAACCTGAGTGTATGAAGCCATATGACACATTAATGCTGAACCCACCGCCCTCCCCCACTCCCCACCCGCACAACCACCGCCCCCAACACAAATTATTCCCACAGTTTATAATCCTTCCATCTCATTGACACTCTTTGTTTGGCTTCTACTCTGGTGATACCAATCTCCTCAAGGCTGATGGCTATTTGGCAGGCAAGAGGTAGCAATGGAGATGAATGGACAATGGAAAGTTGAAATAAAATTTATGCTTCATTAACATTTTCAAAAACATTAACACAGTGGCATCATTATAAATACCCAAGTGATTCTCCTTCTTGAACTAAAAGGTCTTCCTCTTCTTTTTCCTATTGCTTATTGGGGGTGCTACCCCTGTGGCTTCAACAGAGCTGGAAGCAGGCTGCTCATTCCCCTGCTCTGACAGCTGAGATGCTCGTGGTAGCCTTTCAGGGCACCGCCAAAGATTGATCCAGCTGCACCTGTGTAGGGGCAGACATAGCCGTTGGGGTAGGAGGCAGCATGTGAGGCTCTGACTGAGGGTGGTGAGGGGGGTGGTTGTGGAGGAAGAGATGAGAAGTTGGAGTGCTTTGAACAGAGTCCCCACTTCCATGTGTCCTTTCTCCATCTTCCATCTTCCCTCTCATGGCCCACTCGCAGTTCGCTGCTAGCCTAGAGCTGGAAACTCCTTTGCTATACTTCAGTGAGGAGCTGAACGGCCAAGGAAAGGCGTTCCTCCATCCTATTTAAAGTGGCAGACTGAATATGGGCCCTGACAACATTATGACAATAGTACTGAAAACTTGTGCTTCAGAACTATAGACGTGCCCCTAGCCAAGCTGTTCCAGTACAGCTACAACACTGGCATCTACCCGACAATGTGAAAAATTGCCCAATATGTTCTATCCACAAAAAACAGGACAAATCCAATCCAGCCAGTTACTGCCCCATCAGTCTACTCTCAATCATCAACAAAGTGATGGAAAGTCTCGTTGATAGTGCTATTAAGTGGCACTTACACAGCAATAACATGATCCCTGATGCTCAGTTTTGGCTCCTGACCTCATTATAGCCTTGGTCCAAACATGGACAAAAGTGCTGAACTTAAGAGGGGAGGTGAGAGTGACTGCTGTTGACATCAAGGCCGCATTTGACCGAGTGTGGCATCAAAGAGCCCCAGTAAAATTGAAGTCAGTGGGAATCGGGGGGAAAACTCTCTACTAGTTGGGAGTCATACCTAGCACAAATGAAGATGGTTGTGGTTATTGGAGGCCTATAATCTCAGTCCCAGGACATTGCTACAGGAGTTCCTCATGGTAGTGTCCTAGGCCCAACCATCTTCAGCAGCTTCATCAATGACCTTTCCTCCATCATAAGGCCAGAAATGAGGAAGTGTGCTGATGATTGCACGATGTTCAGTACCATTTTCAACTCCTCAGATACTGAAACAGTCCGTGTCCATATGCAGAGAGACCTGGACAACATTCAGGCTTGGGCTGATAAGTGGCAAGTAACATTCACATCATACATGTGCCAGGCAATGACCATCTCCAACAAGAGGGAACCTAACCATCTCCCCTTGACATTCAGTGGCATTACCATTGCTGAATCGCCCACTATCAACATCCTGGGGGTTACCATTGACCAGAAATTGAACTGGACCAGCAATATAAATACTGTGGCTACAACAGCAGCTCAGAGACTGGGAATTTTGAGACACGTAACTCACCTCTTGACTCCCCAAAGCCTGTCCACCAGTCAGGATGGATGAGTGTGGTTCCAACAACACTGAAGAAGCACAACACCATCCAGGACAAAGCAATCTGCTTGATCAGAACCCTGTCCACCAACTTAAACAGGCACTCCCTCCATGACCAATGCACAGTGGCAGCAGTGTGTGCCATATACATGATGCACTGCAGCAACTCGCCAAGGCTCCTTCGACAGCACATTCTGAACCTACGACCTCTACCACCTAGAAGGACAAGGGCAGCAGACACATGGGAACATCACCACCTGCAAGTTCCCCTCCAAGCCACACACCATCCTGACTTGGAACTGTATTGCTGTTCCTTCACTGTCGCTGGATCAAAATCCTGAAACTCTCTCCCTAACAGCACTGTGGGAGTACCCACACCAGATGAACTGCAGTGGTTCTAGAAGGCGGCTCACCACAACCTTCCCGATGGCAATTAGGGATGGACAACAAATGCTGGCCTTGTTAGTGACGCTCGCATCCCATGAAAGAATGAAAAAACAATCTGTTTGCCTGCTGCATCTGATACTGCATGCAGGTGGCCAGAGTGAGTTCCCTGAGAGTGGTGGGAAACAGCGAGTGCGGAGCGGGTCTAGCAGCTGCTGCCGCTGCCGCCGCCAGTCTGTAGGTTCAGAGCCGTTGTTTGCAAAGAAAAATCGAGGTGTGACATCACAGGGAAGTGGGTAGGTGATTGACGGTGAGTATTTCCTAGTTATCTAAACTAGAGAATAAACTGGTGTGTCTTATTGTTTTTGAGCCAAGGTTTATGATTACAAGTAAGGTGTATTAAGTATTAGTAGGGTTTATCAGTGTTAATAAGATTTATTAGCATTAGTAATCTTTATTAATAGAGTCATAGAGTTATACAGCTCAGAAACAGGCCCTTTGGCCCATCGTGTCCGTGCCGGCCATCAAGCACCTAACTATTCTAATCCCATTTTCCAGCACTTGGCCCATAGCCTTGTATGCTATGGCGTTACAAGTCCTCATCTAAATACTTCTTAAATGTGGTGAGGGTTCCTGCCTCTACCACCTCTTCAGGCAGTGCATTCCAGATTCCAACCACCCTCTGGGTGAAAAGGTTTTTTCTCAAATCCCCTCTAAACCTCCTGCCCCTTACCTTAAATCTATGCCCCCGGTTATTGACCCCTGCACCAAGGGAAAAAGTTTCTTCCTATCTACCCTATCAATGCCCCTCATAATTTTCTATACCTCAATCATGTGCCCCTTCAGCCTTCTCTGTTCTAAGGAAAACAACCCTAGCCTTTTCAGTCTCTCTTCATAGCTGAAATGCTCCAGCCCAGGCAACATCCTGGTGAATCTCCTCTGCACCCTCTCCAGTGCAGTCACATCCTTCATATATTGTGGTGCCCAGAACTGTACACAGTACTCCAGCTGTGGCCTAACTAGCGTTTTATACAGCTCCATCATAACCTCCCTGCTCTTATATTCTATGCCTTGGCTAATAAAGGCAAGTATCTCATATGCCTTCCCAATCACCTTAGCTACCTGTGCTGCTGCCTTCGGTGATCTATGGGCAAGTACACCAAGATCCCTCTGATCTTCCGTACTTCCTAGGGTCCGACCATCCATTGTATATTCCCTTGCCTTGTTGGTCCTCCCAAAATGCATCACCTCACACTTCTCAGGATTAAATTCCATTTGCCATTGCTCTGCCCATCTTACCAGCCCATTTATATCGTCCTGTAATCTAAGGCTTTCCTCCTCACTATTTACGTGTCATCTGCAAACTTACTTATCATACCTCCTATATTCACGTCTAAATCATTAATGTATACTACAAACAGTAAGGGTCCCACCACCGATCCCTGTGGTACACCACTGGTCGCAGGCTTCCACTCGCAAAAACAACCCTCGACCATCACCCTCTGCCTCCTGCCACGAAGCCAATTTTGGATCCACTTTGCCAAATTGCCCTGGATCCCATGGGCTCTTACCTTCTTAACCAATTTCCCATGCAGGACCTTATCAAAAGCCTTACTGAATTCCATGTAGACTACATCAACTGCTTTACCCTAGTCACCGTCTCGAAAAATTCAATCACGTTAGTTAGACACGATCTCCCCCTGACCAAAGCCTTGCTGACGATCTTTGATTAATCCTTGCCTCTCCAAGTGGAGATTAATCCTGTCCCTCAGGATTTTTTCCAATATTTTCCCAACCACTGATGTTAGTCTCACCGGCCTGGCACCACATTCGCTGTCCTCCTGTCCTCTGGTACCTCTCCTGTGGCCAGAGAGAACAAAGAACAGTACAGCACAGGAACAGGCCACTCGGCCCTCCAAGCCTGCGCCGATCTTGATGCCTGCCTAAACTAAAACCTTCTGCACTTCCGGGGACCGTATCCCTCTATTTCCATCCTATTCATGTATTTGTCAAGATGCCTCTTAAACGTCGCTATCGTATCTGCTTCCACCACCTCCCCCGGCAGCAAGTTCCAGACACTCACCACCCTCTGTGTAAAGAACTTGCCTCGCACATCCCCTCTAAACTTTGCCCCTCTCACCTTAAACCTATGTCCCCCAGTAACTGATTCTTCCACCCTGGGAAAAAGCTTCTGACTATCCAAAAGAGGATTTGAAAATTTGTGTCAGAGGCCCTGCTATCTCCTCCCTTGCCTCACATAATAGCCTGGTTTACATCTTATCTGGGCCCGAGGATTTATCCACTTTTAAGCCCGCTAAAACAGCTAATACTTCCTCCCTTTTAATGCTAATATATTCAAGTATAAAATTACAATTCCCCTCCCTGATCTGTACACCTACATCGTCCTTCTCCATAGTGAACACAGATGCAAAGTAATCATTTAAAACCACACCCATGTCCACCGGCTCCACACACAGATTGACACTTTGGTCCCTAATGGGCCCCATTCTTTCCCTGGTTATCCTTTTGCCCTTAATATACTTATAAAATGGCGTTGGGTTCTCCTTTATCTTGCCCGCCACTGTTTTTTCATGTCCCCTCTTCGCCCTCCTAATTACTTTTTTTTAGTACCCCGCTACACTTCCTATACTCCTCCAGTGCCTCCGCTGTTTTCAGTGCTCCTAATCTGCCGTAAGTCTTTTTTTTCCTGATCCAATCCTCTATATCCTTTTACATCAACGGTTCCCTGGACTTGTTGGTCCTACCCTTCACCTTTACGGGTACATGTTGGCTCTGAAACTTCACCATTTCCTCTTTAGTAAGGTTTATTCGTATTGGTAAAGGTTTATTAGCAGTAGTAAGGTTTATTAGCAGTAGCAAGGTTATTAACTAACAGATAAAGGAATGGCAGGGCTGTTCCAACCTTTAGAGTGCACATTCTGTGCTATTTGGGAAACTCAGGATGCTTCTTGTATCCTGGGTAACTATATATATATATAGGAAGTGTCATCAGTTGTAGAAGCTTGAGCTGCAGGTTTTGGAACTTGAGCAGCAGCTGGCGCCACTGTGGTGCATCCATGAGGATGAGAGCTTCGTGGATAGCACATTTATAAATGTGGTCACCCCACAGCTTAAGAGTTTGCAGGGAGAGAGGGAATGGGTGACTGCCAGACAGTCAAGAAGAAACGGGCAGGTAGTGCAGGAGACCCCTGACTGCGTCTCACTCTCCAACAGGTATTCAGTTCTGAATACTGAGGAAAGTGTTGGTTCCTCTGAGGTGTGCAGTCAGAGCCAAGGTCATTGCACCATGGCTGGCTCAGCTCAACAGCGGGGCACAAGGAATACTGACAGAGTGATAGTGATAGGAGATTCGATAGTCAGGGAAACAGACAGGCGTTTCTGTGGCAGCATACGTGAATTCAGGATGGTGTGTTGCCTCCTTGATGCTAGGATCAAGGATGGCACTGAATGGCTGCCGAGCACCCTGAGGGGGAAGGCTGAACAGCCAGCAGCCGTATCAACGGCATAGGTAGGAAGAGGGATGTGGTCCTGCAGACAGAGTTTAGTGAGCTAGGTAAGAAATTAGCAAGCAGGACCTCAAAAGTAGTAATCTCTGGACTACTCCCAGCACACGCACAAGTGAGTATGGAAATAGGAGGATAGTGCAGATTAATGTGTGGCTGGAAAGATGGTGCAGAAGGGAGAGCTTTAGATACTGGGACACTGGGACAGTTCTGGAGTAGGTGGGACCTGTACAGGCCGGAAGGGCTGCTGCTGAACAGAGCTGGGACAAATTTCCTTGCGAGGCGATTTGCTAGTGCTATTGGGGAGGGTTTAAACTAACTTGGCAGTGGTGTGGGAACCAGGAGGAAATATCAGAGAGGAATACCAAGGTGCACAGAATACTGTGAGCAATAGATAGCACTAGAGTAGGGAATAGTAAGTTATTAGGTGGGGTCAGAGTAAGGGAGAAAGTATTAATATGCATGGAGTGTGGTTAATAAGATTGGTGAGTTACAGGCGCAGATTGCCTTGTGGAAATATGATGATGTGGCTATAACAGAGACCTGGCTCAAAGAAGGGCAGGACTAGATGTTAAATATTCCTGGATACAAGATGTTTAGGAAAGGGAAAAAAGAGCGGGGGCGGGTGCGGTGGTTGGTGGTAGCGGTATTAATTGAAGCATTCAAAAGAGAATTAGACTGTTGTATGAAAAGGAAGAATATGCAGGGTTACGGAGAGAAGGCGGGGGAGTGGCACTAGATGAAATGCTCATTACGAGAGCTGGGCTTGAATGGCCTCCTTCTGCACTGTAACAATTCTGTGAGTTTCCATGGAGGTGGGCATCGGCAAAAAGACCTGAGACATCATGGCACTCGTGCAAGAGATGGATTCCTCCAGTCTCTCTCCAGTGGTGTGCAGTGCCTCTGGAAATACGAACAGAATCTTGCACATTTTCTGTTGTTGCTCCAAAATAGTCCACATCATGGATGGCCTGCAAGGTGCAGCATCTACGTCCAGCTGAGCAGAGCTTGCAGTGTTCTGTTCCCTCTGATGGGGATTATTGTCCCTGTCTCCAACACTTGCTTCTGCTCACTTGTCATGTGTGCCTCACCACGTGACAACCTCGCTAACTGCTTTGGAGGACCCACTGAGGTGTGTGTATCTGTGCTGGTGGAGGGTGAGCTTGAGTAGTGTGATGGTGCTTTCTCAGAGTTTGCAACCTACTCTTGGGACTCCTCAACCACCTTCTGCACCAGCTGCAGCGTGATGCTTGAAGCACCAATGGGAGATGAAAGACATGAATTAGAATTGACATCAGCAAAGGGTTCACAGTCATCATTGTGCAGATGCCCAATGTTTTGCTTTTCTTTCAAAATTTGTTTTCTTGGAGGGTGAATAGATTGCTCATTGCAGAAAGGGTAAGATCTCCAGCGCAAGAGGCAGCTTAACACGCTCACTTCCTGGTGATTTCTGTATGCTGAGAGCAAGTGGTGACTGTGTTAGATGGGTTGGACGTGGTGATGTGTCACTGTCAGGTAGAGTGCTCTGCTTTCTTATTATTGTGTCCGAGCACTAAGCTACTAAAATGAATCTGTCAGCAGCCTGATATTAACAGAGGAAAGCTGCTGAAAGTACTCATTACTCAGCAAGCAATCTGCTTGTGGGGGAACACACTATGCTTGAATCTGTTTCAAACCCTCCAGAATTGTTCTTGAGTTTCCATGGATTCAAGTATAATCTCCTAAAACTATGAGCAGCCCAGGAGAAAAATCATAGGGACATTAAAATAATTATGCTTTATTCATTTTCTGTGAACAGCTTTGTTTATTAGTTATAAAAACACTGGAGATGAGAAAAAGATTGTTTGGCTGGATGGGGCAGTTGGAAGTAAGAGGTTATATGATAAAATCTCCAGGAATACATCTAACCAGAGTTGCCAACCCTGAGTCTGGCATGAGTAGTTGCAGTGTGACTGCCACAGAAGGGTGTGAGTGTCATCCACTTACTATACCGCAGTGCAGGAAATACTGGGCATGGTTTTTATCTCATTCAAAAGTCTGTTTGGTACAATATTCTGTAAGATACCGATCATGTATCCCTGTAGATGTGGCACAAAGATTCTTCTACATTTAATGATGAGGTGATAAAGCTTTCAGCATTTTGTTCCTTTCACAGCAGTGCTTCTCTGTAATTGCATGTGGGTTAGCACATGTCTTTCTCATACAGAACTCACACTGAGAGATTACATAATTTTACAATTGGTGCCAAATCTGCTTGTAACCCATTGAACAAAAACATTTGTCCTGATCTGAACTGTGATTAGATTGAATTTTCTGTTTCAGGATCACCATCAACTTGTCAAATACCATCCAAAATAAATACAGTAATATTCAGCGGAGTAAATTCTGAGGCCTGGTTAGTATCAGCATTAAAGTGCCAAGACAGATCTCTGCATTCCAGTACAGCTATACACACAATGTGCTCATTGTTTTCTACAGTTGCTGTCTAAAATACTGTACCCCCATCAATGTTTTTGAAAGAGCAGTTCTGTTCTTTGCTGTGCTTTAGCATACTAGGATGAATTCTAAACACAACAGCAGCAGGTTGAAGGCTACCTGGCCCACTGGAAGGTCAGCCTTCACCTTCTGGTGTACTACAGAATGAAATTCAGTTGCATGCTGTGTTGAAGGGAGAGATAGAGATACAAGGTGGAAGGTAGGAATAAGTTGTTTTAAGGATGCAGACTGTTTGTCATGTGACCCTCCTGAGTTTTGTCTGTGACTGCTTAGCTGAAAACAAGTGAGCCAAGCTCTGATGCTAGTCTGATCAGACTCTTCTATCTCCTCACCCATAGCAACCCGTGCGTTCTCTTTCCCTAGTCCAGTATATAGTATACACTCTTGCACACGCTCAGTAACACAGTTTCTGACAGATGATACAGAAATAAGTAGTAATCTGCAACATGATTTTTGTGATCTTCGGAAACAGTGGTTCGGGAATCTAATGTCCAAATGGTGGCCAGTAGGGGCGGCACAGTGGTTAGCACTGCAGCCTCACAGCTCCAGGGACCCGGGTTCGATTCTGGGTACTGCCTGTGTGGAGTTTGCAAGTTCTCCCTGTGTCTGCGTGGGTTTTCTCCGGGTGCTCTGGTTTCCTCCCACAAGCCAAAAGACTTGCAGGTTGGTAGGTAAATTGGCCATTATAAATTGTCACTAGTATAGGTAGGTGGTAGGGAAAACATAGGGACAGGTGGGGATGTTTGGTGGGAGTATGGGATTAGTGTAGGATTAGTATGGATGGGTGGTTGATGGTCGGCACAGACTCGGTGGGCCGAAGGGCCTGTTTCAGTGCTGTATCTCTAATCTAATCTAATCTAAGACCAACTCACTGAAGATGCACAGGAACAGAATCTCAGTAGAGAATCTCAAGCAGAAAATGCATTCATTCTAAAATAGTAATCACAGTTATTGATAGTCTGGTGAGCCTGTACATTTAGTCACCCAGTGTGTAATCTTTAACTGCTTCGATATCTGAACTTATGTCAGGATGCTCCTTGCAGAACTGCCAATATTTACAAAGCAGCTGTAGGCATTGTATATATCTGCGGTACTCATCAATGATGTTTTATGTATCTACCTTAAAAACAGCCTGATAGATCGGACAGTACTTGGAGTCAGTATATGATGTACCTACACTACCAATAGAATGATGGATCAAACTGTACTCGGAGGAGGTATATGATGTACCTACCTTAACAACAGGCAAATGCATCTGACGAAGATAACATGGCAGTGACAGAGCTGTGAGGATGCTTGAGTAGGAGGCAGGCAGCATTTGGTATGCTTAGGGAATTTTTGTAAAGTGCAAATGTTGCCTCCAAGCATTTTGCCTGGTTTAGAATTTTAAATGTGTTAAAACCTCGTGATGGTTTGGACATATTCAAATTTTATTCTTGAATCTGATAAGCATTTAAGTGAACTCAGCTCTACTACAAAATATGTATCAATTTCTTTTTATTGTGGATAAGACACTTTCCCTATTAATATTTGAGGATTTTAAATGGCACTCCGTGTCTTTGAAACATGGAGCACAGTCTGCTCACTTTGTCATAAAAATCTCCTGCGTTAAAGGTCCAAGATGTTAGCAGAGCACATGTAATGATACTTTGTCACCAGTAACAAGCATTTGTCTAGCCTTGATCACTATTGGATCATACAAAGCTGGTGTGATTTTTGTCTAGGGGCAAAAAGTCTGGTTCATTTCCAGTATTTTTCTAGGTGACATTTAGGAATATGCAACTGGTCAAGAAATCAAACCTGTTGCAAGCAGTGTATATTTCACATATTATTTGAAGTAACTCCCCAATGGTTCAGCGATATAATACAGAACCCACAGACCAGAAGGCATTAACTTTTATCCATAGGCTGTGCCGAGTTAACTGATTTCATGGGCAGCAATTGGGCACTACAAATGCTCTTAGCGAGAGGAGCGGCGGGAGATAAAGAGCCAAGCTGGGCAGTGGGCATGTGGGAGAGTGAGAGAAGCGGCAGAAGATAAAGGAGGCACCGGAGCGGACCTCTGGGAGTGAGAGAGAAATGGCGGGATATAGAGCCAGGGCCGTGAGTGAATGTGCAGGAGCGTGAGAGGAGTGGCAACAGATAAAGCCAGGGCTGGGAGCGGACCTGTGGCAGAGTGAGAAAAGCGGCGGCATATAAAGGAGGCCCCGAAGTGGACCCACAGGAGAGCCAGGAACCAGAGCTTCAAAATCAACAAAAGAAAATCAAGGAGTGATATCACAGGACAGCAGGTAGGTGATTGCTTGGTGAGCATTGCAGTTTTATTTCTGCTCTTTAATCTAAGAATCTGTAACTTATTAAATTAATAAACTAGATAAACATTTTTTATGTAAGCTTTTAATAAGGCTTTAGTTTATTTCTGTTAAGTTTACTAATAAATAGCAGCAAAGCAGGGCACCTCAGTTCCATTCGATGAATATCCTGTTCCATGTGGGAATTCCAGGACACTTCTTGTGTCCTGGAAAACCACATGTGCAGTAAGTGTCGTCAGCTGGAGGAGCTCAAACTCCAGGTTTCAGAGCTTGAGCAGCAGCTGAAGTCACTACAGTGCATCCATGAGCCTGAGCGTTTTATGTTTAGCATGTGTCCAGAGTTGGTGACCTCGCAGCTGAAGAATGTGCAGGCAGAGAGGGAATAGGTGAGTGTCAGATAGTCAAGCAGGACCAGGTGGGTAGTGCAGGAGTTCCCTGAGTGCATCTCACTTTCCAACCAGTATTCGGTTTTGAACGCTGGTGAGGGTGATGGTTTCTCTGGGGAGTACAGCCATAGTCAAGTCCATGATACTATGGGTAGCTCAGCCATCCAGGGTGGGGTGGGGTGAGGGGCAGGAGGAAAGTTGGGAAAGCAGTAGTGATGGGGGATTCTATAGCGTGATCTGAGCAGCTGCAGAGTACTCTGAGGGGGCAAGAGTGAACAGCCAGAGGTTGTGGTCCATATCTATACTAATGACAAAGGCAAGCAGATTTTAGAGCTAGGAAAGAGACTAGCAAACAGGGCTTCAAAGGTAGTAATCTCTGGATTACTCCTAGTGCCACGCACTGGTGTGTATAGAAATAGGAAGATAGAGCAGATGAATGCATGGCTGGTGAGATGGTGTAGGATTCCTTAGATTCCTGGGACATTGAGACTGGTTCTGGGGGAGTAGGACCTACACAAGCCGGACGGAGCTGGGACCAATGTCCTTGCAGGGCGGTTTGATAGTCTGTTGGGGAAGTGTTTAAACTAACATGGCAAGGGGATGGGAACCAGTAGCATTCCGAAGGATAAATGTGGTGCACAAAGGATTGGGAGAAGCAGATAGCACTAGAGTAAAAAAATAATAATGTATTATGCGAGGTCAGACTAACAGGTAATATAATAAGATCTAAATTAGGTTTACAGTGGATGTATGTAAATACACGAAGTGTGGTAAATAAGGTTGGTGAGCTGCAGGTGCAAATAGCCACATGGGAATATGATGTCATGGCGATAATGGAGACCTGGCTCAAAAAAGGGCAGGACTGAGAACTAAATATTCCTGGATATAAACTGTTTAAGAAATAAAAGCAAAATACTGCAGATGCTGGAAATCTGAAATAAAAACAAGAAATGCTGGAAATACTCAGCTGGTCTGGCAGCACCTGTGGAGAGAGAAGCAGAGTTAACCTTTCAGGTCACTGAATTTTTCCAGCATTTCTTGTTTTTATAACTGTTAAAGATAGGAAAGGAAAGAAATGAGGAGGGATGGCTGTCATGATTAAGGAGAATATTAGAGATGTCCTAGAGGGACCAAAGACTGAAACTATTTGGTTAGAGTTAAGAAACCATGTAGAAAGTTCAGAAGGGAAGTGAAAACGGAAATCAGAGAGACAAAATGAGACTGAGTAGAGACCGGCAGCTAACAGAAAAGGGAATCCAAAAGTGTTATATAAGTATATAAATAGTTAAAAAGTTAGTAAGAGGAGGGGTGGGGCTAATTAGGGACCAATAAGCAGGTCTGTGCTTGGAGGCAGAGAGCATGGCTGAGGCATAGAACACAGAACAGTACAGCACAGTACAGGCCCTTCGGCCCACGATGTTGTGCCGAACCTTTAACCTACTCTAAGATCAAACTAACTACCTACCCTTCATTCTACTATCATCCATGTACCTATCCAAGAGTCGCTTAAATGCCCCTAATGTATCTGCTTCTACTACCACCGCTGGCAGCGCATTCCACGCACCCACCACTCTCTGTGTAAAGAACCTACCTCTGACATCTCCCCGAAACCTTCCTCCAATCACCTTAAAATTATGCCCCCTGGTGATAGCCCTTTCCACTGTATCTATGCCTCTCATCATCTTGTACCCCTCTATCAAGTCACCTCTCACCCTTCTTCGCTCCAATGAGGAAAGCCCTAGCTCCCTCAATCTTTCTTCGTAGGACATGCCCTCCAGTCCAGGCAGCATCCTGGTAAATCTCCTCTGCACCCTCTCTAAAGCTTCCACATCCTTCCTATAATGAGGCGACCAGAACTGAACACAATATTCCAAGTGTGGTCGAACCAGGGCCTTATAGAGCTGCAGCATAACCTCGCGGCTCTTAAACTCAATCCCCCTGTTAATGAAAGCCTTCTTAACAACCCTATCAACTTGGGTGGCAACTTTGAGCGATCTATGGACATGGACCCCAAGATCCCTCTGTTCCTCCACACTACCAAGAATCCTGTCTTTAAGCCTGAATTCCGCATTCAAATTCGACCTTCCAAAATGAATCACTTCACACTTTTCCAGGTTGAACTCCATCTGCCACTTCTCAGCCCAGCTCTGCATCCTGTCAATGTCCCGTTGCAACCTACAACAGCCTTCCACACTATCCACAACTCCAGCAACCTTCGTGTCATCGGCAAACTTGCTAACCCAGCCTTCCACTTCCTTATCCAAGTCATTTATAAAAATCACAAAGAGCAGAGGTCCCAGAACAGATCCTTGTGGAACACCACTGGTCGCCGAGCTCCATGCTGAATACTTTCCATCTACTACCACCCTCTGACTTCTATGGGCCAGCCAATGTTGTATCCAGACAGACAACTTTCCCTGAATCCCATGCCTCCTTACTTTCTGAATGAGCCTACCATGGGGAACCTTATCAAACGCCTTGCTAAAATCCATATATACCACATCCACTGCTCTTCCTTCATCAATGTGTTTTGTCACATCTTCAAAGAATTCAATAAGGCTTGTGAGGCATGACCTGCCCCTCACAAAGCCATGCTGACTGTCTCTAATCAAACCATGCTTTTCCAAATAATCATAAATCCTGTCTCTCAGAATCTTCTCCAATAATTTGCCCACTACTGACGTAAGACTGACTGGTCTATAATTCCCAGGGTTATCCCTATTCCCTTTCTTGAACGAGGGAACAACATTTGCCATCCTCCAATCATCTGGTACTACTCCAGTGGACAGTGAAGACGCAAAGATCATCGCCAAAGGCGCAGCAATCTCTTCCCTCGCTTCCCATAATATCCTTGGGTATATCCCGTCTGGCCCCGGGGACTTATCTGTCCTCATATCATTCAAAATTTCCAGCACATCCTCCCTCTTAACCTCAACCTGTTCGAGCATATCAGCCTGTTCCACGCTGTCCTCACAAACGACCAGGTCCCTCTCACTAGTGAATACTGAAGCAAAGTATTCATTTAGGACCTCCCCTACCTCCTCCGACTCCAGGCACAAGTTCCCTCCGCTATCCCTGATCGGCCCTACCCTCACTCTGGCCATCCTCTTGTTCCTCACATAAGTGTAGAACGCCTTGGGATTTTCCTTAATCCTACCCGCCAAGACTTTTTCATGTCCCCTTCGAGCTCTTCTTAGTCCATTCTTCAGTTCCTTCCTGGCTACCTTGCAACCATCTAGAGCCCTATCTGATCCTTGCTTCCTCAACCTTAAGTAGTCTTCCTTCTTCCTCTTGACCAGCTGTTCCACATCTCTTGTCATCCAAGGTTCCTTCACCCTACCATCCCTTCCCTGCCTCATCGGGACAAACCTATCCAGCAGTCGCAGCAAGTGCTCCCTAAACAACCTCCACATTTCTGTCGTGAATTTCCCTGAGAACATCTGTGCTTAATTTATGCTCCCCAGTTCCTGCCTAATAGCATTGTAATTCCCCCTCCCCCAATTAAATATTTTCCCATCCCGTCTGCTCCTGTCCCTCTCCATGACTATCGTAAAGGTCAGGTAGTTGTGATCACTATCACCGAAATGCTCTCCCACCGAGAGATCTGCCATCTGGCCTGGTTCGTTGCCAAGCACCAAGTCCAACATAGTCTCTCCTCTAGTCGGCCTATCTACATATTAAGTCAGGAAACCTTCCTGGACACACCTGACAAAAACTGCTCCATCCAAACTATTTGCACTAAGGAGGTTCCAATCAATATTAGGGAAGTTGAAGTCACCCATGACAACAACCCTGTTACTTCTGCACCTGTCCAAAATCTGCCTCCCAATCTGTTCCTCCATGTCTATGTTGCTATTGGGGGGTCTATAGAAAACTCCCAACAAAGTGACTGCTCCTTTCCTGTTTCTGACTTCCACCCATAATGACTCAGTAGACAAACCCTCCTCGACGACCTCCCTTTCTGCAGCTGTGATACTATCCCTGATTAACAATGCCACTCTCCCACCTTTTTTACCTCCCTCCCTATTCCTTTTGAAACATCTAAACCCCGGAACATCCAACATCCATTCCTGCCCCTGTGATATCCACGTCTCCGTAATGGCCACAACATCGTAGCTCCAAGTACTGATCCATGCTCTAAGTTCATCACCCTTATTCCTGACACTTCTTGCGCTAAAATAGACACACTTCAACCCATCATACTGGCTGCAACTTTGCCCTGTCAACTGTCTAACCTTCCTCACAGACTCTCTGCACTCGTTATCTGCCTGTTCAACAGCTACCCCATCCACTGATCCGTGGCTCCGGTTCCCATCCCCCTGCCAAACTAGTTTAAACCCTCCCGAAGAGCTGTAGCAAACCTCCCGCCCAGGATATTGGTGCCCCTCCAGTTCAGATGCAACCCGTCCTTCTTGTACAGGTCCCACCTTCCCCAGAAGGTATCCCAATGATCCACATATCTGAATCCCTACCTCCTACACCAGTTCTGTCGCCACGTGTTCAGCTGCACTCGCTTCCTGTTTCTAGCCTCACTAGCACGTGGCACCGGTAACAATCCTGAGATTACTACTCTGCTTGTCCTGCCTTTCAGCTTCCAACCTAACTCCCTATATTCGCTTTTCAGGTCCTCATCCCTTTTCCTAGCTATGTCATTGGTACTGATATGTACCACGGCCTCTGGCTGCTCCCCCTCCCCCTTAAGAATCCTGTGGACTCGATCCGAGACATCCCTGACCCTGGCACCCGGGAGGCAACATACCATCTGGGAGTCTCGTTTGCGACCACAGAATCTCCTGTCTGTTCCTCTAACCATTGAATCTCCTATCACTATCGCTCTCCTATTCTCCCTCCTTCCCTTCTGAGCCACTGAGCCAGGCTCAGTGCCAGAGACCTGGCCACTGTGGCTTTCCTCTGGTAGGTCGTTCCCCCCCCCAACCGTATCCAAAACGGTATACGTATTATTGAGGGGAACGGCCACAGGGGATCCCTGCATTGTGCGCCTATTCCCTTTCCCTCCCCTGACGGTCACCCAGCTACCTTTATCCTGTAACTTAGGTGTCACTACTTCACTATAACTGCTCGCTATCACCCCCTCAGCATCCTGAATGATCCGAAGATCATCCAGCTCCAGCTCCAGTTCCCTAACGCGGTCTGCGAGGAGCAGATGTTGGGTGCACTTCTCACAGGTGAAGTCAGCAGGGACACAAGTGGTGACCCTCACCTCCCACATCCTGCAAGAGGAGCATGCAACTGCCCTAGCTTCCATCCCCTCTGCACTAAATTGACAACAGAGATTTAAAAAAAAGGAAAACCTTACCAAACCCTCCACACAAGAGGCCTTTTTTTTTTGGTTAGAGGAGGAGGATGGGTGGGAGACACTACACGTGTAGTGTTTCGGGTTTAGCCACTGCCCGAATATATAGGTTTACTTACCCAGCAGTCCCCTTGTCCGCCGAAACAAAAGTTATTTTAAACTGAAACTCACCTTCCCAGCTGACACCTCGCTCGCACTATCGCTGCTTCTGAAAAAGCTGCTGCAACAAAAGGTAAGTTATTTTAGCCACTGTACGACTATATAGGTTTACTTACCCAGCAGTCCCCTTGTCCGCCGAAATAAAAGGTAAATTATTTTAAACTGAAACTCACCTTCCCAGCTGACACCTCGCTCGCACTATCGCTGCTTCAGAAAAAGCTGCTGCAACAAAAGGTAAGTTATTTTAAACTGCCCGAATATATAGGTTTACTTACCCAGCAGTCCCCTTGTCCGCCGAAACAAAAGGTAAGTTATTTTAAACTGAAACTCACCTTCCCAGCTGACACCTCGCTCGCACTATCGCTGCTTCAGAAAAAGCTGCTGCTGCATGGAATGAATACTTTGCAGCAGTCTTTACCATGTAAGAAGATGCTTTCCAAATTGTAGTGAAAGAGGAAATAGTTGAAATACTGGATAGCCTCAAAATTGATAAAGAGGAGGCACTAGGCTGGCTGTACTTAAAGTTGATAAGTCACTCGGACCGGGTGGGATGCATTGAGGATGCTGAGGGATGTTGGGGAGGAAATTGTGGCGGTACTGTCCATACTCTTCCAATCCTCCCTAGATACAGTGAGTGGTGCCAGAGGGCTGGAGAATTGTAAATATTACACCCTTGTTCAAAAAAGAGTGCAAGGGTGAACCCAGCAACTACAAGCCAGTCAGTTTAATCACGGTGGTGGGAAATCTTTTAGAGATGATAATCCAGGACAAAATTAACAACCACTTGGGCAAGTGCAGGTTAATTAAGGAAAGCCAGCATGGACCTTTTAAAGACAAATCATGTTTAACTAACTTGATTGAGTTTTTTTGATGATAAACAGGGTTGCTGAGAGTAATGCAGTTGATGTGATGTACATGGACTTCCAAAAGGTGTTTGTTATGTGACACTTTATCGGGCTTGTCAACAAAGTTAAAGCCCATGGAACAAGAGGGACAGTGGCAGCATGAATACGAAGTTGGCTGAGTGACAGTAAACACAGAGAGTAGTGAACGATTGTTTTTCGGACTGGAGGCAGGTATACAGTGAGGTCCCACAGGGATCAGTACTCGAACCACTGCTTTTTTTGCTCTATGTTAATGACCCAGACTTTGGTATGTAGGGCACAATTTAAAAGTTTGCAGATGACTCAAAACTTGGAAGTTTTATAAACCGTGAAGATAGGGTTAGACTTCAATAGGACATAGACAGGATGATGGAAAGGGCACGTGGTAAATGAAATGTAGTGCGGAGAAGTGTAAAGTGATACATTTTGGTAGGAAGAATGAGGAGAGGCAATATAAAATAAATGACAGAATTCTAAAGGGGGTGCAGGAACAGAGAGACCTGAGGGTATATGTGCACAAATCATTGAAGGTGGCAGGGCAGGTTGAGAAAGTGGTTAAAAAGGCATAAGGGATTCTGGATTTTATAAATAGAGGCATAGAGGCTGGGATGAGGGCATTAAGTGGAGGTGAAGAAATGGTTGAGGAAATCAACAGCTGAGGACGTATTGTGAATGAGAGGCCAAAAGCTGGACAGTTGGAAGCGTGCAATGCTATGTGACTTGGGGGAGATTTTTTTCCAGGGTGGAGGCAGAGGAAAGTGAGATTAAAAGGGAGTGAGGGAATCTTGGCCATGAGATTTGGCCTTGTCAATGATCAAAACCATGGGAGCAGGTAAACTATAGTAATGGCAAGGTTACAGGAGTGGCTGTGAATACGAATTGGTGAGTTTATATGGAGCGAGTAGTTTTGGGATGACAGGAGAGCAGTGAATTTGGAAGAGAGAGGATAAAGGGAGCTAAAATGGAGATTGAAATAACTGAGGAGGAGAGGGTGCTGCTCAGTTTAGATAAAAGCAAAATACTGCAGAGGCTGGAAATCTGAAATAAATACAGAAAGTGCTGGAAATACTCAGCAAGTCTGGTAACATCTGTGGAAAGGCAAGCAGAGTTAACGTTTCAGGTCAGTTCTGATGAAAGGTCACTGACCTGAAACATTAACTCTGCTTCTCTGTCCACAGATGCTGCCAGACCTGCTGAGTATTTTCAGCACTTAACTGTTTTTATTTCTGCTCAGTTTAGGGTCTGACACATGATACCTTGGCAGGGCAGGGGATGGGGAACAGGAAGTTTGGTAATAAGTATTTTAAAGGATAGACAATAGGGATGAAAAGGGTGAACTGCTCAAAGGATATGATGCTGGAGAAGTTATGGGAAAGGCAAAGATATGACTTAGTGATTCGGGCCATACTGTAATTGCAGCGGTTATGGTGGAACAAGTGGTGTAAAGCATAGCCAGGCGAGGATTGGTAACGAAAGGTAAGATATTGACACCCATAAGCCAAATTTCAGTCAGTCAGGCTGTCAAATGTAATCCTGCACAAAAATATGTACCTATCCCGACATTGAAAATGATCGTTGATTTTCTAAGTCTCTGATTCTGGTACCTCTGTCATTTAGGTGAACTCTCCTGTCCTAGTTAAAGGCTCCAGTCTGGAACACTACAAGAAAGCCTTTGCCAGACAACGTGCTAAAGATCTCTCTGAACATGCTGGCATCATCCTTGCTAAGGACAAAGAGATCGAAGAACTGAGGAAAGAATGTCGTGACCTTCACGCAAAACTCGGACCATCAAAGGTACAAAACTTTTCTTGGTTTTGGAATGTCATTTATGCACAGTGAATTCTTGTAGTTCATCACAATTGTGCATAGGATATAATTACTCATTCTTCTTCTTCTTCTTCTTTGGCCTCCTTGTCTCGAGAGACAATGGGTAAGCGCCTGGAGGTGGTCAGTGGTTTGTGGAAGAGCACCTGCAGTGGCTATAAAAGCCAATATTAGAGTGACAGACTCTTCCACAGGTGCTGCAGAAAAAATTGTTTGTCAGGGCTGTTACACTGTTGGCTCTCCTCTTGCGCTTTTACTAATTACTCATAATTGAGTTAAAAGTGTATTTATTAAATGGCCCACAAAGTTCAAATGTGTTGGTTATGTTCTGATAATAAAAGTGGTCCATATGCACCACTGCTCACACATATCTGTAGAATTTGTAATGAACTTATTTGTATAACTCACAACTGCAGTGGAAGTACACAACATATTGGCACCAACCAATAAAAAGCGAGAGGTAATGCTTTTTGGGATTGGCTGCCATGTCAATCCTCAAACCATTAAGACCCCACAATGTACAGCTGTACTATGAGAAGCATAAGAACTAGGAGCAGGAGTAGACAGTTCAGCCCCTCGAGCCTGCTCTGGCATTCAATACGATCATGGCTGATCTCATCTCAGCCTCAACTCCACTTTCCTGCCCGTTCTCCATAACCCTTCAACCCATTACTAATTAACAATCTGTCTATCTCCTCCTTAAATTTACTCAATGTCTCGGCATCCACCACAATCTGGGGTAGTGAATTCCATAGACTCACGACCCTTTGAGAGAAATAATTTCTCCTCATCTCTGTTTTAAATCTGCTACCCCTTATCCTAAAACTATGACCTCTTATTCTGGATTGCCCCACCAGAGGAAACATCCTCTCGACTTTTTCAATCCCCTTAATCATCTTATATACCTCAATTAGATCTCCTTTCATTCTTCTAAACTCTAGAGAGTAAAGGCCTAACCTGCTCAATCTCTCTTCATAAGATAAACCCCTCATCTCCGCAATCAATCTAGTGAACCTCCTCTCAACTGCCTCCAATACAACTACTCCCTCCTCAAGTAAGGGGACCAAAACTGTACACAATACTCCAGGTGCGGTCTCACTAATGCTTTGTACAGTTGCAGCAACACTTCCCTACTTTTATACTCTATTCCTTTAGCAATAAATGCCAAAATTCCATTTGCCTTCCTTATTACCTGCTGTACCTGCATACTAGTTTTCTGCGATCCATGCACGAGGTCACCCAGACCCCTCTGCACCAAAGCATTGTGAAGTTTCTCTAATTTAGATAATAATTTTCCTTTCTATTCTTCCGACCAAAATGGATAACCTCACACTTATCCACGTTAAACTCCATCTGCCAAATTTTGGTCCATTCACCAAACCTATCCATATCCATTTGTAAATTTTCTTACTACTTTGTTGCAACTTACTATCCCACCTATTTTAGTGTCATCTGCAAATTTGGCTATAGTACCTTCTATCCCTGCATCCAAGTCATTAATATAGATTGTAAATAGTTGGGGCCCGAGGACCGAACCCTGCGGCACCCCACTAGTTACATCTTGCCAACCAGAAAAGGACCCATTTATCCCGACTTTCTGTTTTCTGTTGGTTAGCCAATCCTCTATCCAAGGTAATAAATTGCTCCTAACCCCATGTGATCTTACCTTGTGTATTAACCTTTTGTGCAGCACCTTATCAAATGCCTTCTGGATGTCCAGATATGCTACATCTACAGGAACCCCATTATTCACTTTACTTGTTACATCTTTGAAGAACTCTAGCAAATTAGTCAAACATGATTTACCCTTCATAAAACTGATGGATTGCATTTTGACTTTTTAAATGTCCTGTTATTACTTCCTTAATAATGGATTCTAACAATTTCCCAACGACAGATGTTAAACTAACTGTTCTATAGTTTCCTACTTTCTGCCTCCCTCCCTTTTTGAATAAGGGCGTTTATATTAGCTTTTTTCCAATCCATTGGAACCTTCCCCGCATCCAGGGAATTTTGGAATATTATAACCAATAGATCCACTATCTCCGCTGCCACTTCCTTTAAGACCCTAGGATGTAGGCCATCAGGCCCTGGGGACTTGTCTGCCTTCAATCCCAAAAGTTTGCTCAGTACTTTTTCCCTCGTGATGATGATTGTTCTAAGTTCCTCCTTTCTTATAACCTCTGCATTACTTGGTACTATTGGGATGGTTTTAGTATCTCCGCCATTTCTGTGTTCTCCACCATTAACTCCCCAGTCTCATCCTCTAAGGGACCAACATTCACTTTAGCTGCTCTCTTCCCTTTTATATACTTAAAGAAGCTTTTGCTATCTGTTTTTATATTTTGCGCTAGTTTTCTTTCATAATTTATCTTTGCTCTTTTTATTACTTGTTTAGTAACCCTTTGTTGATTTTTAAAAGTTTCCCAATCTTTCAGCCTGCCACTGGCCTTTGCAATATGGTATGCCTTAGTTTTTGTCTTTATGTTATCCTTAACGTCCTTGCTTAGCCATGGATGTTTTTTCCCCCTCTTACAATCTTTGGATTAATAGATAATGATCAATAGATTACTTGAAACTTCAAGCAGAGTGGCACATTCTGTTAGTATTAGTGACAAGTTATGGGAAGAGTGCCCCATCACCATGTGGATAGAGGAAAGTCACAGGAAGGTATCAAGGGATCAAAAAATGGGAAAATAATTTTTTTTTACAATTTCAGAATTTATCAGTTTTAGGAACATAGGGAGCAGGAGTAGGCCATTCAGCCCATTGATCTTGCTGCACCATTCAATTAGATCATGGCTGATCATCTGCTTCAAAGCCGCTATCCCCATATCCCTTGATGTCATTAGTATCTAGATATCAATTGATTTCTGTCTTGGACATGCTCAATGATTAAGCTGCCACAACCCTCTGGGTTAGAGGATTCTAAAGATTCACCACCCTCTGGGTGAAGAAATTCTTCCCCATCTCAGTCTTAAATCTTATTCTGAGACTATGTCCCCTGGTTCTGGACTCACCAGTCAGGGGAAACATTCTATCAATATCCACCCTTTCGTGCCCTGTAATAATTTTGTAAGTTTCAATGAGATCACCTCTCATTCTTTGAAACTCTAGAGAATACAGGCCCCGTTTCCTCAATCTCTCCTCATAAGACAATCCGCCATCCCAGGGATTAGTCTGGTGAACCTCCGTTGCACTCCCTCTATGGCAAGTATATCCTTCCTTACACGAGGAGACCAAAACTGTACACAGTACTCTCGGTGCAGTCTCGCCAACGCTGTATACAATTGCAGCAAGACCTTTATACTCCTGTACTCAAAATCCCTTGCGATGAAGGCCAACATACCATTTTCCTTCCTAATTGCTTGCTGTACCTGCATGCTAGCTCTTAGTGTCTCAGGAACAAGGGCACCCAGGTCTCTTTGGACATCAACACTTCCCAATCTCTCACCATTTAAGAACTATTCTGTCTTTCTGTTTTTTGTACCAAAGTGGATGACTTCACACTTATTCACATTCCTTTCCATCTGCCATGTTCTTGCCCATTCACTTAGCTTGTCCAGTTCCCTTGAAGCCTCTTTACATCCTCCTCACAACTTACATTCCCACCTAGTTTTTTGTCATCAGCAAATTTGGAAATATTACATTTGGTCCCCACATCCAAATCATTTATATAGATTGTGAACAGCTGTGGCCCCAGCACTGATCCTTGCATACCCCACCAGTAACAGCCTGCCATCCTGAGAATGACCAGTTTATTCCTACTCTGTTTTCTGTCTGTTAACTAATTCTCAATCCATATCAGTATATTACTCTCAATCCCATGTGCTCTAATTTTATTTACTAACCTCCTGCGTGGGATCTTATCAAAAGCCTTCTGAAAATCCAAATACACCAAGTCCACTGGTTTTCCTTTATCTATGCTACAAGTAACATCCTCAAAAAAACTCCAATAGCTTTGTCAAACAAGATTTTCCTTTCATAAATCCAGAATTATTTTTGAAATTCCACAGTATGTTTTACACTGCTCTCTGCTTCCTGGATTTGAATTTTGCAACAATACTGCTTCACAAGCCACTGCTGAGTGTGTATAATTCGCCCTCTGCTGGGCAGAGGTACTGTTAAAGGAAATTGCACACAGTATTACAAAGAATTTATAGCTTAGTAACAAGCCATTCAGTGCAACAGATCTGTGCCAGTGTTTAGGCTCCACATGAGCCTCCTCCTCCCATCCTACTTCATAAGAACTAGGAGCAGGAGTAGGCAATTCAGCCCCTCGAGCCTGCTCCGCCATTCAATACAATCATGGCTGATCTCGTCTCGGCCTCAACTCCACTTTCCTGCCCATTCTCCATAACACTTCAACCCTTTACTAATGAAAAATCTGTCCATCTCCTTAAATTTACTCAATGTCTCGGCATCCACCACACTCTGGGGTAGTGAATTCCACAGACTCATGACCCTTTGAGAGAAGTAATTTCTCCTCATTTCTGTTTTAAATCTGCTACCCCTTATCCTAAAACTATGACCTCTTATTCTGGATTGCCCCACCAGAGAAAACATTCTCTCTGTGTCTACTTTGTCAATCCCCTTAATCATCTTATATACCTCAATTAGATCTCCTTTCATTCTTCTAAACTCCAGAGAGTAAAGGCCTACTACTTAGCATATCTCGGCACCCCTTCAATGCATCTATGCTATTCAACTCAACTACTCCATAGGTACCAAATTCCATATTCTAACCACTTTGGATAAAGAAGTTTCTCTTAGAGTCCCTCACTAGATTTATTACTGACTATCTTGTATTTATGGCTGCTAGTTAACAACAGACCCAGACCTGAGGTGAGGAAAACCCCTAGTAATGGAGTGCTTTGGGAAGCATATGTCCAAAGTCACCTTTTCCTCCACAACATGCTACACTCACCACATGTCATATCTCATATACTTTGCAGTACATTCATCTCAGTGAAATCGGGACAGAGGCAATGATGGAGGAGCTGGAAGCATGCAGAGTAATGGCAAGTGTGTGGAGACAGAGAATACAGTTAATGGTTTTCAGAAGGGTCTATAGATGGTTATATTTTGGCTTCTGTATGAATTCTGTACTGAGTCTAGCCAGAGTGGTTCTTAAACTGTAGTATTTAAACATTTATCTTTATTTCATAACAAATACAATCAACATGAGCTTGTGTAACTCCTTCAAAAGCCACACTATCTGTTTGAGTCTCTCCCACATGATCTTTTACATCATGATGGGAGGTATTCTTTACAATGTCTCAAGATCAATTCCTTCAGCCCATTATACTACATCCCCTCCCAAGTCTTTATCCAAATATATATTTACATACATTCACTCTTATTTACATACTATCACATCTCCATCCAAGCCTCTGACTTCATAGATTCAGTCTGTCAAAGAACAAAGAACAGTACAGCACAGGAACAGGCCATTCGGCCCTCCAAGCCTGCGCCGATCATGATGCCTGTCTAAACTAAAATCTTCTGCACTTCTGGGGTCCGTATTCCTCTATTCCCATCCTATTCATGGATTTGTCAAGATGCCTCTTAAACGTCACTATCGTACCTGCTTCGAACACTTCCCCCGGCAACAGGTTCCAGGCACTCACCACCCTCTGTGTAAAAAACTTGCCTCGCACATCCCCTCTAAACTTTGCCCCTTAGACCTATGTCCCCTTGTAACTGACTCTTCCACCCTGGGAAAAAGCTTCTGACTATCCACTCTGTCCATGCCACTCATAACTTTGTAAACCTCTATCATGTCGCCCCTCCACCTCCGTCGTTCCAGTGAAAACAATCCGAGTTTATCCAACTTCTGCTCATAGCTAATACCCTCCAGACCAGGCAACATCCTGGTAAACCTCTTCTGTACCCTCTCCAAAGCCTCCACGTCCTTCTGATAGTGTGGCAACCAGAACTGTACACAATATTCCAAGTGTGGCCGAACTAAGGTTCTGTACAGCTGCAGCATGATTTGCCAATTTTTATACTCTATGCCCCGACCGATGAAGGCAAGCATGCCGTATGCCTTCTTGACTACCTTATCCACCTGCGTTGCCACTTTCAGTGATCTGTGGACCCGTACGCCCAGATCTCTCTGCCTGTCAATACAGCCATTTACTGTATACTTCCCATCTGTATTAGACCTTCCAAAATGCATTACCTCACATTTGTCCGGATTAAACTCCATCTGCCATTTCTCCGCCCAAGTCTCCAACTGGTCTATATCCTGCTGTATCCTCTGACAATCCTCATCACTATCTGCAACTCCACCAACCTTTGTGTCGTCCGCAAACTTACTATTCAGACCAGCTACATTTTCCTCCAAATCATTTATATATACTACAAACAGCAAAGGTCCCAGCACTGATCCCTGTGGAACACCACTAGTCACATCCCTCCATTAGAAAAGCACCCTTCCACTGCTACCCTCTGTCTTCTATGACCGAGCCAGTTCTGTATCCATCTTGCCAGCTCACCTCTGATCCCTTGTGACTTCACCTTTTGTACCAGTCTGCCATGAGGGGCCTTAGTCAAAGGCTTTATTGAAGTCCACGTAGACAACATCCACTGCCCTTCCTTCATCAATCATCTTCATCACTTCCTCAAAAAACTCGATCAGGTTAGTGAGACACGATCTCCCCTTCACAAAACCATGCTGCCTCTCGCTTATAAGTCCATTTGTTTCCAAATGGGAGTAAATCCTGTTTCAAAGAATCCTCTCCAATAATTTCCCTACCACTGACGTAAGGCTTACCGGCCTGTAATTTCCTGGATTATCCTTGCTACCCTTCTTAAACAAAGGAACAACATGGGCTATTCTCCATTCCTCTGGGACCTCACCTGGAGCCAATGAGGATACAAAGATTTCTGTCAAGGTCCCAGCAATTTCCTCTCTTGCCTCCCTCAGTATTCTAGGGTAGATCCCATCAGGCCCTGGGGACTTATCTACCTTAATGTTTTTCAAGACGCCCAACACCTCCTCCTTTTTGATATCGACATGACCCAGATTATCTACACTCCCTTCCCTAGACTCATCATCCACCAAGTCCTTCTCTTTGGTGAATACTGATGCAAAGTACTCATTTAGTACCTCGCCCATTTCCTCTGGCTCCACGCATAGATTCCCTCCTCTGTCCTTGAGTGGGCCAACCCTTTCCCTGGCTATCCTCTTGCTCTTTATATATGTATATAACAAGCTTTGGGATTCTCCTTAATCCTGTTTGCCAATGACTTTTCATGACCCCTTTTAGCCCTCCTGACTCCTTGCTTAAATTCCTTCCTACTGTCTTTATATTCCTCAAGGGCTTCGGCTGTTCCCAGCGTTCTAGCCCCTTTGAATGCTTCCTTTTTCTTTTTGACTAGGCTCACAATATCCCTCGTTATCCAAGGTTCCCGAAACTTGCCAAACTTATCCTTCATCCTCACAGGAACATGCCGGTCCTGGATTCTAATCAACTGACGTTTGAAGAACTCCCACATGTCAGATGTTGATTTACACTCAAACAGCCGCCCCCAATCTAAATTCTTCAGTTCCTGCCTAATATTGTTATAATTAGCCTCCCCCCAATTTAGCACCTTCACCCGAGGACTACTCTTATCCTTATCCACAAGTACCTTAAAACTTACGGAATTATGGTCACTGTTCCCGAAATGCTCCCCTACTGAAACTTCGACCACCTGGCCGGGCTCATTCCCCAATACCAGGTCCAGTACGGCCCCTTCCCTAGTTGGACTATCTACATATTGTTTGAAGAAGCCCTCCTGGATGCTCCTTACAATTTCTGCCCCATCCATGCCCCTAGCACCAAGTGAGTCCCAGTCAATATAGGGGAAGTTAAAATCACCCATCACAACAACCCTGTTACCTTTACATCTTTCCAAAATCTGTCTACATATCTGCTCCTCTATCTCCCGCTAGCTGTTAGGAGGCCTGTAGTAAACCCCGAACATTGTGACTACACCCTTCCTATTCCTGTCAGGAGGCTTCACAACTTTCCCTGATCTTGTTATTGTCAGCTGTGAAATATTACCACCAGGTGAGAAAAGTGTCTAGGGTCTTTTACTGTCTTCACCTGATCTTATTGTAACAGGGTTTAATTTTTAAACACACTGTGTTTTGAGCTCCCCCTTAGGTGAATCCTTGTTCACCACTTTCCTATTATAAGGCAAAGAAATGAGCATGAACAGGCTTTTAGGTTTAAAGAAGAAAAATGAAATTTATTAAACCCTAAAACTTAAACGGTTAACGCCTATGGATATACGATGCGCCCACGCTAGCATGCATACACTATACACACATGCAAATGGAGACAAAAGAGCAGAAGAAAAATAAGTTGGAGGCAATCTCTGAAGAGGGGATTTTACTGTGCTTTGAGTTCGCTGCAGTCCTTGATTGTAGGTAGTCTTGCTTTTCGTTGGGGCCCAGTATTCTTCCTAAACCTTACTCACAGTAGGAGACTTTTCTCTCTTGGAGTTCATGTGTCTTCAGTGGGTCTTCAGTTCTGTGAGAAAGAGATGGGAGCAGATAGCAGAGCGATCTTTTCAGTCCAGGAGCAAACAGCTTTGAGTTCTTTCTCTCAGCAAGTTCAAATTCGAAAAACTCCAACAGTCAGTCAGTCATATGACCAATGTGGTCTGACCACTTCTGTGTATTGGGGAAGCAAGGATTGGGTCCCTTGTTCCAACGCTGTCTGCTAGCGTGCAAATGTCTTTCCCATCAGGAGCTTGGCAATTCCTTGTGATAGGCCCTCTTTTCTTCCCAGCCGCAATTTTAAGTTTTAATGTTCATGTGGCGAAATAATGTGTGCTTCAGTCTTGGCAAGAGGGTGCCTGCATGACAGGAAGATTGGTAGTCTTTCTGATCTTGTGCCTTGACTTGAGATGGCTTTCGTTGAGGTTTGTGGTCTTCGGTGCTTTCTGAATTTTCGGTTCAGCATCTGATTCATCTGAAATGTATGCTCGATTGACGTCTTTGATGTAAAAGGAATAAAATTCCTTCCATTTCTCCACATAGTACCTTCTTGAGTTCATAGTGTATAAGATCGCTGTTGATTCTCCTCTTTCTGGAGAATTACTCCTCTGTTTTGGTCTCATACCCATACCATTTGCCCTTCTGACCACTTTGGTAGGTTTCTGGTACAGTACCTCTTGTTATGTTTATGGGTTTGTTTCTTACGATACGACTTTTCTTTGTCTTGTCCTCTCTGATGTTCTTTTCTTTTACGCCTGGAAGTATTACTTGGGTAGAATTGGAAGTTGCGTTTGAAGTTTCCTTCCTATTAAGAGTTCAGATGGCGCTAATCCGCATAATAATGGAGTAGTTCTGTAGGTCAGAAGTGCTAATTGGAAATCTTGTTTTTTCTTCAACATAGCTTTAAAGGTTTGACTGCTCGCTCAGCTTCTCCATTAGACTGTGGATATTTAGGAGAACATGTTAGATGAACAAATCCACATTTTTCTGCAAAATGCGTGAAGTAATCGTTTGCAAATTATGGTCCATTATCGGATACTATTTGATCAGGTATATCATGTGTTGTGAAAACTTCTTGTAAACCTTTAATAACTGCTTCAGTTGTTGTGTACATCCATTTAACCACGATCCATTTTGAGAAGTAATCAACTATAGTTAGATAGGATCGTCCAGCAAAGAAGAATAAATCCATCTCCAATAAGTCATCTCTAGTTCCTAAGGTCTCTTTGGGAAATTGGGTCGAAATTCGAGGTTCTCTCTGATCCTGTCTGAACTGAACATATGTCACAATTCAAAATCAGTTCTTCGATATCCTTGGCCGCCCCAAGGATACCTGAGCCCGTGCTCTACATTTATGACCCTGGTGTATTTTGTCCAAGATACCTACTCTGAGTGACTCTGGCATCATCAAACTCTCGTCATGGACCAATAAATCACCCACTATTGTAAAGTGTCTTCTGTATTCGAAGAAGATTTTCATTCTCTTATCTTTGGGACTCTGTTGTGGCCAACCTTACTCACAATTTTGGCGGACGTAGATGCATTATTCATCTTGCTTGACGAATTTGTTGGAGTCTATTTGAACTTGCTGGCCATTGTGATGCAGTGACCTGCGAATATGACTCAATTTTTTTGAATGAAGTTTACATCCTGTTGAGTAGGATGGTAAACTGTCGCTCGAAACAATGCTGTTTGTTGCTTGCCCTGTACGTATACTGTTTTGTAGATGAACCTCATGAGCCTCAACTGTAATCTCTGGATCCATTGTGGCATCCTAGCAAGTTCCTTTTCGTCGAGTAAGGAAACTAGGGGTTTGTGGTCTGTCTCAATAAAAACCTTTAAGCCAGTAATGTAGTTTGAAAATTTCTCACAAGCCCAAGTGACTGTGAAAGCTTCCTTCTCTATCATGGCTTATCTCATCTCTCTGTCAGATAGTGTGCATGACGCGTAATAAACAGGTCTTTGACTTCCATTGGGCTGTTCTTGGAAAAGGATTGCCCCAACCCAGTGGACGAAGCATCAGCTGTGATTGTAGTTGAAAGTGAATGGGCTCAAACATCTGGTGAAATCAGCATCTCCTTGGAATGCTTATTTCTGATGTGCATCCCAGCACAATGCCTGAGCTTTCCTCAGCAGTTGTCACAAAGGTTTGGTAACTTGGGCTATATTAGGTAGGAATTTTGCCAACTGATTGACCATGCCAAGAAGCCATTGAAGATCATGAAAGTAGGAAAGTGGGAATTCACGAATGACTCTCGTCTTTTGCGGGTCTGCCACTATGCCACTACTGCTGACAATGAGTCCCAAAAAATGATTGGATGTTTTTGAAGCCTCACACTTCTCATTGAGTGATATGCCTTCGTCCTGCAGATGATTCAAAACTGCTCTAGCCCTTCGGCTATGTTCTTCTATCGACTCCCTGTGAATTAAGATGTTGTCCTTGTGGCAGATTACACCTTCTAGACCCTGTAAAATATTTGACACAGTTCTCTGGAATATTTCCGGTGCTGATGTGATACCACATGGAAGATGATTAAAACAAAATCTTCCAAAGGGAGTAATGAAAGTAGTCAGTAGCATTGACTTCTTATCTAATGGAACTTGCCAAAAGCCACTATTCACCTCAAGCTTTGTGAAGACTGCTTCTGGATAACTTTGCCAAACTTCAGTCCACTGAGGACATCGGATGGACCAATGACAAAGGGATATGGGGATAGTATGGGAAAAAGGCACTGCAGTGGATGATTAGCCATGATCGTATTGAATGGCAGAGCAGGCTCGATGGTCTGAATGGCCTACTCCTGCTCCTGTGTTCCCGCGCCATTGCCTTAAATTGAATTAAGTCTATACAAATGTGAAGAACCTTATTTGGTTCAGGAACTGGACCCATTCACAGAATCACTGAATTGTTACAGTGCAGAAGGAGGCCATTCGGCCCATCTTGTCTGCACCAGCTCTCTGAAAGAGCAACTCCCTCAGTTCCATTCCCCTGCCTTCTCCTCATTACCCTGCAGATTCACAGAATTCCTGAACACCATTCTGTAGGCTCAGTAACAGGAGAAATGACTCCCATCCTGGTCATGTCTTCTAGTTGATGTTGTACTTGCTTCATTAGTGGGTGTGGAATCTTCCTCGGTATGAAGGCACAAAGTGGTTTAGCGTCTTTTCACAAAGAAATACTATATTCAGTCTTCAGTCTCCCTAGACCTGTGAATAATTTTGGGAATTCCTCTTGAAAGTGACTCCTGGATTATTGTTGTTTAACAACAACTACTTTTTCTAAGATTAAGTTCAATACAAGCTCTTCTACTTAAGAGTGAGAACTCCTGATTTCTTAGGACATAGTGTTTCTAATATCTGCTTTCCCTTGTACTGAAGTGTATCTTGTAACTTCCCCTTTACTTCAAGTTCAACCCCTCCTGGGCGATGTAACCAAGTTGCCGTTGGTTGCAGAAAGTGTGTGGAAAGCCATGGCTCTTTGTCTGATAAGACTGTTACACTTGCTCCATTGTCGAGTTTAAAATTGGTGATATGTTCGTTGACATATATGTCTGCATACCAAAATGCCTGATTTGGATCATTGATCTCACCAAGAAAATGTTTTGATTGATCTGCTGCAGGAGGTTGTTTAACTTCGTTAACCTCTCTATTCTTAAATACTTTTCCTTTAGAGCTCGAGGTAGTCAAGATTTTATTTTCGCACATCTTACTGAAATTCCTTTTTTTTTGCAATAAAAGCATTCTGCTCTATCAGCAGAGCATTGTTCACACCTATGGGTACTTTTGGTGCCACATCGCTGGCAGCGTTTAATGGCGTCTTTCACTTCCCCCCCACCCCACCAACCCCACAATGTACCTTTTTTCCCGGTGCCTCTTTTTCAGCCCTCTGATGAAGAAACTGAACAGTTGCAGGAGGCACAGCTGCCACCATATATGTTTAGTTCTATATTGAGGGTATTGAGTCTAGCCAGAGAGGTTCTTAAACTGTGGTATTTAAACATTTATCTTTATTTCATAACAACTCTATATACTTCACACTAGCCTGTGTGACTCCTTCAAAAGCCACAATGTATCTGTTCTCAATTCTCTCCCACATGATCTCTTACATTATCATGGTGTGTGGTATTCTTTACTCACTCTCGATATTAACCCTTTCAGACCCTTATACTACAGTTGTTGGTCAGGCAAACAAATGTGCAATAGAAACAGAAAATGCTGGAAATACTCAGCAGGTTAGACAGCATCTGTGGAAAGAGAAACAGTTAAGGCTTCAGGTTGATGACTTTATATCAGAACCAATATACGACGTCAACGTACACTGACGGAACTTCCATAGAAGCTTAACGGTATAGAAGGAGGTCATTCAACTCATCATGTCTGTGCTATCTCTTTACCAAAACAATCCAAAACTAATCCCATTGCCCTGTGCGCTCCCCTGTGCCTTCCTTGGCTTCAAATATTTATCCCATTTTCCTTTAATAGATGCCTCATTACTGCCTGCAGCAAAGTGTTCTGCGCTCAGACAAGCTGCCAAGAACTTTCTTCTAATCTCTCTCCTCGCTGTATTGGTAACGGTTCTGAATTGATGACCCTCACAAACCCTTTCACTCAATCCCCAGTCAGAGGAAATAGTCTTTTCCTGTTCCCTCTATCAAAGCTACATAATTTTATAAAACCTTGATTAATTTCCTCTTAATCTTCTCTGCTCAAGTAGAAATAATCCCAGTATTTCCTCATAATCACAGAATCCCATCCATGATATGTGTCAGTTTATTTGTTCCAGAGTGCTTCACAGCCAATGAGGTACTTTCGAAGTGTTGACACTGTTATTAAGTGGGTCAGCTAATTTGTACACAGCATGATCCCACAAACAGCAATATGATAATGGCCAGATCACCTATTTTCAGTTTTGTTGATTTGAGCTGAAGTATTGGCCAGGACAAAGGAGAGCACTTCCCTGTTGTTCTTCCACTAGAGACCACGGGATCATTTACATCAACCTGAGTGGGCAGACGGGGGCCTTGGTTTAAAATCTCATCGAAAAGACGCACCTCCAACAGTACAGCGATCCCTCAATACTGCATCGGGGAATGTTGGCCTGTTTTATGTACTTTAATCACAAGTGGGGCTCAAATCCACGACTTTCTAGCTCAAGAGATGAAAGAGAGACCAACTAAGCCGCGGTTGACACCCGAGGAAACTGAAACAATACAGAACAGAAAAGGTCCCAAATTGAGTTGATCTCATCCTGAACAGTGGTAGCGGCTTCACTATTGTCCTCAGTGCTCCTGGATTTGGAAGGGGAAAGTCAACTGGGATTCCTGCTCCCACATTTGCTGTTTAATGAACTCCTGTTGAAGATGCTACTGGACATGGGTGAGGACCAGTGATGTTGAATATCCCTGATTTTCCATAAATACCATATTTTAAACAGGGATTCCCAATTGTATTCAAACAATATCCACTCTGACCATTTATAGCACATACTTCTATAGCGAGAAAGATTTGCATTTCGAAACTTTGGATTAAACAACTGAATTGAAGTTAACTAATGCTAACTCATCCTTAACATACTGTATCAAAGGCATTTTACTTTCAGCTAATATTTTATTTTATTTCCTCATCCTTATTAGCCTTTTTCTTTAGTTCTCATTCCTCATTCTGTTCTCCTCTTGCCTTGCGCTATTTTCATTCTGTTAATTAGCCTTTGTCCCATCTCTATTTCCTTGCTTCTCCCTCTTTTTCTCCTGATTCGTAAGCCGAGTTTCTATTTGCTGGGAGTTGAAGTTATCTGTGTATTTTATACTACTGAAGCTCCAGAGGTATTATTCTCAGGACGTCAGGATGTGCTGAGTGTCTTACCTGTATTTGCTGTCGTCTTGTTGTTCAGGGGGTCTGTGTCATTTTCTTGTTCTTTTTCATGTTTTCTGATTTTTTTTCTTGTGTTTACCTTCTGTAGGAGTCTTCCCCTACTGGGCACCTCACATTCTGTTCTCCAACCCAGGCCTTGGCGTCTCTTCCACTACTTTTGCAACTTGTTCAAATTCACCTACCCTGAACCTCACATTCTCTGCCCCTACACCGCACCCTGTATTAGTTTCCCCTGCCTGCAGTTCACATCTTCTTCCCTACATGATTCTCAGCACAAACCATTTAGTCGGCACACCGCTACTCCTGCTTGTCAAAGTCAACAAGTGTAGATATGTTGGACCCATGTGGTGTGGCCCTTAACATGTGTGAGATCCCAAATCTCACTCCCCATAAATTCTCCCACATGCTGTAACCCAGATATTTCCACCTGTGTCAGTAGTGGTTGTAATTGCTCTTAAGAGAATTAAGAGGCTTTCTACACAATTACGAAATCCATTTGACTGTGGGAATACGATCTAATATGCTGTTTTCTGATAGAAGTATTGTAGATCTTGATATCAAAAAATCATAAATAGGAGCAAAGCTTTCCCTGTGACAAGTTCTGACAGAAGTTCTCCAGAATTCTCCAATCACCCATTTGGCTACTAGAGGCTTACCATGACAGATGTGGTGTGCTGTCTAAATTTTCCTCTTGCCATACCAGCATTGTTGCACTCCAGTTTCCGAATGGTTAAAAGGATCTCATCACCTTGTACATTTGTATTTTTAAAGTTTCAAATTCACAAAATATACTGATTTGCAATAGGAAACCCACTCCTGAAAAAGCTTTCTCACTTAATAGAGTCATAGAATAATTACAGCACAGAAAGAGGCCATTCGTTCAGTTGAATCCATGCCAGCTCTCTGCAAAAGCAATTTAGCTAGTCCCACTCCCCTGACGGTAGCTTAGCAAATTTTCTCTCTTCAGGTGGTGACGAAAACCACATCTGCCAAGATGAGACATATTAATTTCGTCATATGGAATATTATTTTTGAACTATTGCTGGACTTGAAATAACTTGTTTAAAAAGACCGCAACAGTGGCTGAAAAAAATGGCTGCACGTTTGCATTCTAAAACACAGTTGCATGAAGAAAACAATGGGAGTACTCCCTGATTCAATTAGCCGGATGCATTGAGAGTCATTGAATCAGCATCCCACCTCCCCACTGAGAGTGTCTGGTGAGCGTGAAGGAATCCACAAATATTGCAGGCGAAGCAGCTCTAAACAAGGAGCTAGTTACATGATTAACCTGCTGGCTAACCTGGAGTTAATTGAATTGTTCTCACAGAACAGTTTTGGTAGAGACTGCAACAGAACTTCAAGAAGAGAGCACCTCTCTGTGTCTGTGACTCTCTCTGCGTGAGCAACAGAGAAAGCTCCAGGAACCCATGGAAGTAACTTAAGCCTCAGGACAGAAGACCAGCAAAACAAGTTTGAAAGTGTGTGCTGGGCCCCATTGAGAACTGCAAGACTTAACTTTAATCAAAGTCTTTTCATCCAATCCAAAACCAGTAACTGAACTCCAGTTATTACTTCAAACCTTTCTTCCCACCCACCCCCCCCCCGCCCCCCCCCCCCAACTTAATTCTTTCTCCTCTTCTGTTTCTATTGGCATGTATGTTTATCGAGTATGCATGCTAGCGTGGTCGTGTCACATATTTTTAGTGGTTTTAACTGAATTAGAGTTTTAAGGTTAATAAAGTTACAACTTTCTTGTTTAAATCTGAAAAAAACCTGTCTGGTTGATTTCTTTGCCATTGCAATTAGAGAGCAGTGAGCAAGGATTCACCGAGGGGAAGCTAAAAACACAGCATTTTCAAAGATTAAACTCTGTTATGGCCAAACCAGGAAAAGGCTGAGAGGGGAGCCCTAGACCTCTGCCTCACCTGGTCATAAGGTGCTTATCCAATTCTCTTTTGAAAGTCACGATTGAATCTGCCTCCATCACACCACACTTTCAGGCGGTGCATTCCAGATCGTAACCACTGACTGCGTAAATACAGTCTTTCCTCATGACTTTGTTTTATTTGCCAATCACCTTAACTCTGTGTCCTCTAGCTCTAGACTCTTCCACCAATGGGAACAGTTAATCTCTATCTATTCTGTCTCGACCTCTCATGGTTTTGAACACCTCTATCAAATCTCCTCACAACCTTCTTTGCTCTAAGGAGAAAAGCCCAGCTTCTCCAATCTATCCACAAAACTGAGGTCCCTCATGCCTGGAACTATTCACGTAAATTTTTCCTGCACTATCTCTAACCTTAGTAGTTGGCAGGAAAAAAGACAGAGGCGCAAGGGGAGAGCCAACTGTGCAACAGCCCCAACAAACAAATTTCTCTGCAGCACCTGTGGAAGAGCCTGTCACTCCAGAATTGGCCTTTATAGCCACTCCAGGCGCTGCTTCACAAACCACTGACCACCTCCAGGCGCGTATCCATTGTCTCTCGAGATAAGGAGGCCCAAAAGAATCTCTAACCTTCACATTCTTCCTAAAGTATGGTGCCCAAAATTGGACACAATCTTGCAGTCGAGGCCAGACCAATGTTTTAAAGGCTCATCAACTTCCTTGCTTTTGTACTCTCTGCCTCTATTTATGAAGCCCAGTATCCCTTATGCCTTTTTAACTGCTTTCTCAACTTGCCCTGCCACCTTCAATGATTTGCGCACACATACCTCAAGCTTATGATATTGAATGATGCTGATTTGATGATCAGTAACAAGATGATGGCTACAACCCCTTGAGTCTGATATTTCAACTGACCTCACTTACGTATATTATTTAATGGATCACAGACCTATCACCTAGCATGTACAGGGTTCATGTGGCAGTTGTTGCAGCTTCTCACCAATCAATAGTTGGAAATTCAGTTACTGAATGTTTACTAGTGTTCAGTTTATGAAAGTTCCCAGAATGGGAGTAGTTTTTGAGTGGCAGACTTGGGTATGACTCTTGTTTGTGCAAGTTCTGCTAAATCATTTGCACCAATGGTTTCTCCGGTCTTAAAGTGCTTATTGTTTAGACTATTCATTTGCTTATGCCCATATCACAGGGTTACCAAGCATCATGCTTTGCTGCTGAACCCATCCAATTTAGGTTAGGGTGTAGCAAGGACATGACAAAATCAAAATTCATTCCTAAAATTATGTGGGTTTAATTTGTGTCATAAAATCCCTAGACTGCTTCTCTTGAAAAGTAGTATCAGTATTGATATGACAATTCCTGAGTATCGGTCTGATGGATGTCAGCTAATTCCATTTTTTTTCGTAAACCCATTACAAACCAGAAGCTGCCCAAATGATTGTTAAATGCATTTTTACTACAATTACCTATTTATGAACCAAAAGGAAACATTACCACTCACTGTTAGTTTTGTGGGCACATCACAAGCCAACACAAAACTGCTTTTTATTGACCCTTTTCCCAGCAATTTTTGAGCTAGAAGTACAAAAGAGGAGCAGCATTGGCACTACTCTGTCACAATATGTCTACCTTGGGTACTCTATGATACATTTATGAAGGTTTTTAAGGAAAAGTCATATCACCTTGTAATCCAAAAAAGGCTATTCCTATTTATTCATACTTTAATCATGTCTGAGTTCATATTTCAGAGTATAAATTCCTGGAATGAATCCGAGCACCTTTTCTGTTTTTGTGTGTGCACAGGAGGCTCCTGATAGGTTGAAACAGAGTGACTTTGAGCGTGTGCTGAGAGAGTCTCAGAAGGAAGTATTGCGGCTACAGAGACAGTTAGCTGTGGTATCTCTGCGAGAATCTTCCCATCAGCAGAACCCAGGGACTGTGAGTAAAATGCTTGTACAGTACTGCCTCATTATAGTAAAGCCCATCTTAAAAAATAGAAGTTTCAACATATCCCTGTATCCTTAGCTACAGCTTGGTCTCCTATGATCTGTGATTATGGTGGATGGTCGTGTAGGTCATTCTGGGTTCATGAATTCACCTGTTCTTGGCTCATTCTGGTTTCATTATCTGGTCTGGGCAATCCAACACTCGTCTCCCACTCCCCTGTCTGACTTATGCATATTTTCCTGCACACTGTTTCATCCAAACACAATCAATGACAGGAGACTGGGTCTTGTAAAGTCAGTGTAGATTGAACCAGGAACAGATGAGTGCACTCCCCCACAAAGACCTTCAGTAGCTTTCACCCCAAACACAAAGCCCAGAATACTTAGCGGAGTCGAGGGCATCAGAATCAAAGAAACTGCAATCCAAGATGAAACGAAGAGACTCAGTTTGAAGGATTAGGAAAAACAGGTGGGTGGACAACTGGTGCTGGAGAGTCCAGGCCATATACAGTGGGGCTTGACCTGAAATAGGTGACTAGTTTGGATTGCTGTCATGAGCATTGTCTCCAGTTGAAACTTACTGTACCGCACAAGATATTATAGCATACATTTGAACCAATTGAGCATTGGAATTAGCAAGTAAGGCTGTCTCCATTTGGTTCTGCGCCAGACTAATAAGCTGACATCAGTAGGAATACAACAGTAACTCTTGACAGTTGTCAGTCTTAATGTTGGCACGGACACTGTACACACGTGGCTTTTAAAAGCTAGGTTTCAATTCTAGCTGAAGATTAGCCAAAGCAGGTCATTGATTAGGGAGGTCAGCATCTGAGCCTCCATCAACTCCAGAATGTGGAGATCTCAGTATTTCATGCCAAGCCTTGGCTTAGTCTCCTGCTAGGATGGCCAACATTCCAGGAATTAAAGAAAAATCTCCTGGGCACTGCTGCGAGCACCCCAGGATAAAAATCATGTTTTTTAATGCCTCTTCTTTTTTTATATCTTCTTTGAGCACTTTTGTTAGTTTTAAAATTCCTGGAGTTGTGGGGGGAAAAGACTGTCTGACTAGTCCTTTACAAACAATACTGCCTCTACATACATTGGAAGAAGTTTCGACATTTGGAGCAACTTGCCTCGCAATGCTGGGGAGAGTCAGCCCATAAAAGATGAATGTACTCTTCCACTTTCAACTGACTCTTCGATGATATGTGGCAACATTATCTCACTAACTTGATGTGGAAACAGGCAAATAAAGAGGGAACTGAAGATGCCTGAAAACACTCATCTACCATACAATTCTTCTGGAACTCCATGGCAGATAATACAAAAGATTAAACAAGCTTTCCATGAGGCAGACAATGTTGTTATTAATCAACATTATAGTTCAGGCCAACAGACTGTGAATAGCTTTGGCAAAAAAAAGTGCTTTAATTTGCTTCTGACACCAGACTTCTACATCCAAAAACATGGCAGTTCTCTTCATTTGACTTTGGTAGGTGTCTGCAAAGTCGTATGTGTTCAGATCTCAAAGATATGACAATCGCAAAAGCAATTAACTTATAAATATGTCTTATATCACTGTGAAACTAGTTGCAGCAAATAATCTTCATCAAAATATATATATCCCGATACAGTATTTATTTATTTGTCTGTTTTGACCCCACAAAGTGAAAGGAACCCTACTACAGTTAACTTGAAGTTGATTTTGCCTACCTAACACTATACAAAAGGATATGATTTGGGAATATTACTATTCAAGGCATGGTGGAACTTAGTTTTTGTTACAATGCTGATGCAACCATTCTGTATGTCCCCTTTAGCTATAGCTATGCTGGAACAGCTTACAGGCTTGTACAATGCTTGATTATAGCAAGAAGAAATAACAACAAATTGTATTTATATAGCGCCTTTAATAAAACATAACAAGGCACTTCACAGGAGCGTTGTAAAGCAAAATTTGAGACCGAGCCATGAGATATTGGGGTGGATGACCAAAAGCTTGGTTGAAGATGTAGATATTAAGGAGCAACTTAAAGGAGGAAAGAGGTGGAGAAATTTATGGAGGAAATTCCAGAGTTTAGAACCTTGACAGCTGAAGGCATGGCCACCAATGGTGGAACAATTAAAATCAAGGATCTTGAGGCCAGAATTGGAGGAGCACATATGTCTCAGAGGGTTGTAGGGCTGAAGGAGATTACAGAGATAGAAAGGGACAAGACAATGGAGGGATTTGAAAACAAAGACGTGAATTTTAAAATTGAGGCTTTGCTTAACCAGGAGCCATCAAAACATAGAAAATAGGAGCAGGAGTAGGCCATTCAGCCCTTCGAGCCTGCGCCGCCATTCATTATGATCATGGCTGATCATCCAACTCAGTAACCTGTTCCCACCTTCGCCCCATATCCTTTGATCCCTTTAAACCCAAGAGCTATATCTAACTCCTTGAAAACATACAATGTTTTGGCCTCAATTGCTTTCTGTGGTAGCGAATTCCACAGGTTCACCACTCTCTGGGTGCAGAAATTTCTCCTCATCTCAGTCCTGAATGGTTTACCCCATATCCTTAGACTATGACCCCTGGTTCTGGACTCCCCCACCATCAGGAACATCCTTCCTGTATCTACCCTGTCAAGTCCTGTTAGATTTTATAGGTTTCTATGAGATCCCCCCTCACTCTTCTGAACTCCAGAGAATATAATCCTGATCGACTCAATTTCTCCTCATACGTCAGTCCTGCCATCCCAGGAATCAGTCTGGTAAACCTTCACTGCACTCCCTCTATAGCAAGAACATCCTTCCTCAGATAAGGAGACCAAAACTGCACACAGTATCCCAGGTGTGGCCTCACCAAGACCCTGTATAATTGCAGCAAGACATCCCTGCTCCTGTACTGGAATCCTCTCACGATGAAGGCTAACATAGCATTTGCCTTTTTTACCGCTTGTTGGACCGAGACGCTTACCTTCAGCGACTGGTGTACGAAAACACCCAGGTCTCGTTGCATATTCCCCTCTCTCAGTTTATATCTGTTTGTTTTTGCTACCAAAGTGGATAACCTCACATTTATCCACATTATACTGCATCTGCCATGCATTTGCCCACTCACTCAACTTGTCCAAATCACCCTGAAGCCTCTCTGCATCCTCCTCACAACTCACCCTCCCACCCAGTTTTGTGTCATCTGCAAATTTGGAGATATTACATTTAGTTCCCTCATCTAAATCATGAATATATATTGTGAATAGCTGGGGTCCTAGCACCGATCCCTGCGGTACCCCACTAGTCACTGCCTGCCATTTGGAAAAAGACCCACTTATCCCTAATCTTTGTTTCCTGTCTGCCAACCAATTTTCAATCCATCTCAATACACTACCCCCAATCCCAAACACTTTAATTATACACACTAATCTCTTATGTGGGACATTGTCAAAAGCCTTCTGAAAGTCCAAATAAACCACATCCACTGGCTCCCCCTCATCAACTCTACTAGTTACATCCTCGAAGAATTTAGTAGATTCATCAAGCATGATTTCCCTTTCGTAAATCCATGCTGACTCTGTCCGATTCTACCACTGTTCTCCAAGTGCTTTGCTATAAAATCTTTGATAATGGACTCTAGAATTTTCCCCACTATCGACGTCAGGCTGACTGGTCTATAATTCCCTGCTTTCTCCCTACCTCACTTTTTAAATAGTGGGGTTACATTAGCTACCCTCCAATCTGGAGGAACTGTTCCAGAGTCTATAGAATCTTGGAAGATGACCACCAATGCATCCACTATTTCTAGGGCCATTTGCTTAAGTACTCTGGGATGCAGACCATCAGGCCCTGGGGATTTATCAGCCTTCAATCCCATTAATTTCCCCCAACACCATTTCTCTACTAATACTGATTTCCTTCAGTTCTTCTCTCTCACTAAACCCTGTGTTCCCCAACATTTCTGGTATGATATTTGTCTCCTCCTTTGTGAAAACAGAACCAAAGTATGCATTTAGTTGGTCAGCCATTTCTTTGTTCCCACAATAAATTCCCCTGTTGTCTCGGAGCGGCTGCAGGACATTCTGAAGGGGGAGGGTGAACAGCCAGCGGTCGTGGTACATGTCTGTACCAACGACATAGGTAGAAAAAGGGATGAGGTCCTGCAAGATGAATTTAAGGAGTTAGGAGCTAAATTAAAAAGCAGGACCTCAAAGGTAGTAATCTCAGGATTACTTCCTATGCCACATGTTAGTGAGTATCTTCTTTGGCCTCCTTGTCTCGGGAGACAATGGGTTAGCGCCTGGAGGTGGTCAGTGGTTTGTGGAGCTGCGCCTGGAGTGGCTATAAAGGCCAATACTAGAGTGACGGACTCTTCCACAGGTGCTGCAAGTAAAATTGGCTGTTTTGCAGTTGGCTCTCCCCTTGCGCTTCTGTCTTTTTTCCTGCCAACTTCTAAGTCTCTTAGACTCGCCTCACTTTAGTCCCGCCTTTATGGCTGCCCGCCAGCTCTGGCGATCGCTGGCAACTGACTCCCACAACTTGTGATCAACGTCACAGGACTTCATGTCGCGTTTGCAGACGTCTTTAAAGCGGAGACATGGACGGCCGGTGGGTCTGATATCAGTGGCGAACTCGCTGTACAATGTGTCCTTGGGGATCCTGCCATCTTCTATGCGGCTCACATGGCCAAGCCATCTCAAGCGTCGCTGACTCAGTAGGGTGTATAAGCTGGGGATGTTGGCCGCCTCGAGGACTTCTGTGCTGGAGATACGGTCCTGCCACCTGATGCCAAGGATTCTCCAGAGGCAGCGAAGATGGAATGAATTGAGACGTCGCTCTTGGCTGACATACGTTGTCCAGGCCTCGCTGCTGTAGAGCAAGGTACTGAAGACACAGGCTTGATACACGCGGACTTTTGTGTTCCGTGTCAGTGCGCCATTTTCCCACGCTCTCTTGGCCAGTCTGGACATAGCAGTGGAAGCCTTTCCCATGCGTTTGTTGATTTCTGCATCGAGAGACAGGTTACTGGTGATAGTTGAGCCTAGGTAGGTGAACTCTTGAACCACTTCCAGAGCGTGGTCACCGATATTGATGGATGGAGCATTTCTGACGTCCTGTCCCATGACGTTCATTTTCTTGAGGCTGATGGTTAGGCCAAATTCATTGCAGGCAGCCGCAAACCTGTCGATGAGATTCTGCAGACACTCTTCAGTGTGAGATGTTAATACAACATCGTCAGCAAAGAGAAGTTCCCTGATGAGGACTTTCCGTACTTTGGTCTTCGCTCTTAGACGGGCAAGGTTGAACAACCTGCCACCTGATCTTGCGTGGAGGAAAATTCCTTCTGAAGACTTGAACACATGTGAGAGCAGCAGGGAGAAGAAAATGTGTGGTTGGAGAAATGGTGCAGGAGGGAGGGATTTAGATTCCTGCGACATCAGGACGGGTTCTGGGGGAGGTGGGACCTGTACAAGCGGGACGGGTTACACCCAGGCAGGACCAGAACCAATGTCTTTGCAGGGGAGTTTGCTGGTGCTGTTGGGGAGGATTTAAACTAGAATGGTAGGGGGATGGGAACCTGAGTGGGGAAACTGAGGAGGAGGAAACAAGGATAGAAACGAAAGTTAGGAAACAAAAAGAGAAAAGTAAAAGGCGTAGAAATCAAGGGCAAGAAACATATAGGGCCATAGTGCGAAATAATGCTAAGATGACTAAGAATGTTAAAAAGACAAGCCGAAAGGCATTGTGTCTCAATGTGCGGAGTGTTTGCAATAAGGTAGACAAATTAACTGTGCAGATAGATGTATACGATATAGTTGCGATTACGGAGACATGGCTGCAAGGGTGACCAAGGATGGAACTGAACATCCAAGGGTATTCAATATTTAGGAAGGACGGGCAAAAAGGGAAAGGAGGTGGAGTAGTGTTGTTCGTAAAAGAGGAAATCAATACAATAGTGCGGAAGGATATTAGCTCAGAGAATCCTGATGTGGAATCTGGGTGGAGCCAAGAAACACCAAGGGGCAGAAAACATTGGTGGGGGTTGTATATAGACATATATATAAAATTGTATATAAACAGCAGTGGTGATGTAGAGGATGGCATTAAACAGGAAATTAGAGATGCATGCGATAAGGGTGCAACTGTAATTATGGGTAACTTTAATCTACATATAGATTGGACAAATCAAATTAGCAATAATACTGCAGAGGAGGAATTCCTGGAGTGCATACGTGGTGGTTTATTGGACCAATACGTTGAGGAACCAACTAGAGAACAGGCCATCCTACACTGAGTATTGTGTAATGAGAAAGGATTAGTTAACAGTCCTTTGGGGAAGAGCAACCATAACATGGTAGAATTTTTCATTAAGCTGGAGAGTGAGAGAGTTGATTCTGAGACTAGGGTCCTGAATCTAAATAATGGAAACTATGAAGGTATGAGGCGCGAGTTGGCTATGATAGATTAGGGAACGGTACTTAAACAGTGGATAGGCAATGACTAGCATTTAAAGAGCGCATGGATGAATTACAACAATTGTTCGTTCCTGTCTGGTGCAAAAATAAAACAAGAAGGGTGGCTCAACCGTGGCATGCAAAAGAAATTCGGGATAGTATTAGATCCAAGGAGGAGAAATATAAAATGGCCAGAACAAGCAGCAAACCTGAGGATTTGGAGCAGTTTAGAATTCAGCAAAGGAGGACAAAGGGATTGATTAAGAAGGGGAAAATAGAGTATGAGAGTAAGCTTGCAGAGAACATAAAAACTTGAGTGTAAAAGCTTCTATTAGATATGTGAAGAGAAGAAGTTTAGTGAAGACAAATGTGGGTTCCTCACAGTCAGAAACTCTGGGATGCAGCTTATCAGGCCCTGGGGATTTATCGGCCTTCAAATCCCATCAATTTCCCTAATACCATTTCCCTACTAATACTGATTTCATACAGTTCCTCCTTCTCACTATGTTCCCCAACATTTCTGGGAGGTAATTTGTGTCCTCCTTTGTGAAGACAGAACCAAAGTACGTAATTAATTGGTCTGCCATATCTTTGTTCCCCATAATTTATTATGGAAGGAGGAACTGTATGAAATCAGTATTAGTAGGGAAATGGTGTTAGGGAAATTGATGGGATTTGAAGGCCGATAAATCCCCAGGGCCTGATAAGCTGCATCCCAGAGTACTTAAGGAAGTGGCCCTAGAAATAGTAGATGCATTGCTGGTCATTTTTCAAAATTCAATAGACTCTGGAACAGTTCCAACGGATTGGGGGGTAGCTAATGTAACCCCACTATTTAAAAAAGGAGGTGGAGATAAAACAGGGAATTATAGACCGATTAGTCTGACGTCAATAGTGGGGAAAATGCTAGAGTCTATTATAAAAGATGTAATAGCAAAGCACTTGGAAAACAATGACAGGATTGGACATGGGAAGTCAAAAGGGAAATCATGCTTGACAAATCTACTGGAATGTTTTGAGGATGTAACTAGTAGAATAGACAAGGGAGAGCCAGTGGATGTGGTGTATTTGGACTTTCAGAAGGCTTTCGATAAGGTCCCACATAAGAGATTAGCGTGCAAAATTAAAGCACATGGGATTGGGGGTAAGGTACTGACATGAATAGAGAACTGGTTGGCAGATAGGAAACAAAGATTAGGAATAAATGGGTCTTTTTCCAAGTGGCAGGCAGTGACTAGTGGGGTACCGCAGGGATCAGTGCTCGGACCCCAGCTATTCACAATATATATTAATGATATAGATGAGGGAATTAAATGTAATATATCCAAGTTTGCAGACGACACAAAGTTGGGTGGGAGTGTAAGCTGTGAGGAGGATGCAGAGAAGCTCCAATTTGATTTGGACAGGTTGAGTGGTTGGGTAAATACATGGCAGATGCAGTATAATGTGGATAAATGTGAGGTTATCCACTTTGGTGGCAAAAACAGGAAGGCAGATTATTATCTGAACGGCGATAGATTGGGAAAGGGGGAGGTGCAGTGAGACCTGGGTGTCTTTCTGCACCAGTCGCTGAAAGTAAGCATGCAGGTGCAGCAGGCAGTCAAGAAGGCAAATGGTATGTTGGCCTTCATAACGAGAGGATTCGAGTACAGGAGCAAGGATCTCTTGCTGCAATTATACAAGGTCGCCTTATCTGCGGAAGAATGTTCTTGCTTTGGAAGGAGTGCAGCGAAGGTTCACCAGACTGATTCCTGGGATGGCAGTACTAACATATGAAGAGAGATTGGGTCGATTAGGCTTGTATTCACTGGAGTTTAGAAGAATGAGAGGGGATCTCATAGAAACCTACAAAATTCTAATAGGACTGGACAGACTAGATGCAGGAAGGATGTTCCCGATGGTGGTGGAGTCCAGGACCAGAGGTCACAGTTTAAGGATAAAGAGGTAAGCCATTTAGGACTGAGATGAGGAGAGATTTCTTCACCCAGAGAGTGGTGAACCTGTGGAATTCTCTACTACGGAAAGCAGTTAAGGCTAAATCATTAAATATATTCAAGAAAGAGTTAGGTATAGTTGTTAGGGCTAATGGGATCAAGGGATACGGGGAGAAAGCGGGAACAGGTTGTTGAGTTTGGATGATCAGCCATGATCGTATTGAATGGCGGAGCAGGCTTGAAGGGCAGAATGGCCTATTCCTGCTCCTATTTTTCTATGTTTCTATACTATTATGTTTAAAGGCGCAATGTACATATAAGTTGTTGTTGCAGACTGACGCACCAATAAAATTACCTACAATATAATTCTAACCTTCAATATTCTGTGGGGTGGCAGTTACCATTTACCAGAAACTGAACTGGACCAGCCATATAAATACTGTAGCTATAAGAGCAGGTCAGAGGCTGGGAATTCTACAGCGAGTAACTCACCAGAACCTGTCCACTTTCTGCAAGGCACAAGTCAGGAGCGTGATGGAATACTCTCCACTTGCCTGGATGAGTGCAGTTCCAACAACACTGAAGAAGCTCAACCTCATCAGCACCTTAAACATTCACTCCCATCACCACCAGCGCACAGTGGCAGCAGTGTGTGCCATCTACAAGATGCACTGCAGCAACTCGCCAAGCTCCTTCGACAGCACCTTCCAAACCCACAACCTCAAACACCTAGAAGGACAAGGGCAGCAGACGCATGGGAACACCACCACCTCCGAGTTCCCCTCTAGGCCACGCACCATCCTGACTTGGAACTATATTGCTGTTCCTTCAGTGTTGCTTGGTCAAAATCCTGGAACCTCTTCCCTAACAGCATTGTGGATATACCCACACCAGATGGACTGCAGCAGTTCATGAAAGGGGCTCACTGCCACCTTCTCTAGGGCAGTTAGGGATTGGCAATATATGCTGGCCTTTCCAGCGACACTCACATCCAATGAATGAATAAAAAAAAACATTCTAGCCCTCATCAACTACTTAAATCTTAATGGACTCCAAACACTCAGTCACAATCTGGCCCCATTCACTTCACTACAGTTCCCATTCTCATGTTTAAACTTCTTCATGGCCTCGTCTCTACTCTTTCTAACCTTTTCCAGTGCTACAATTCCCCACCTCAACCATAAGAATTCTTTGTTCCTCTGACTGTGAACTCTTGTTGCAACCCCCACCATTGGCAGTCACTGTTCCAGCCATCCAGGCCCCATACGGAAATTCCTCCTTAAATCCATCCATCTATCTCCCCACTCATCTGTTTCATTAAGACCCTTCATAAAACCCACCACAGTGATCTAGCTTTTGGTCACCCCTCCTAGTATTTCTTTCTTTGGCTTGACATCCATTTTTATCTGATTTTACCCCTGAGATGTGCCTCAGGGCTTTTTCTATGTTAAAGGTGCTTTATAAATGCAATTATTTTTGAGGCATGTTTGTGTTGTGATGAGCGCCCTATTGCACCCCATCACCTGTATTTAAAAAAAACTCAAACAATCTATTGACAGAATTTCTGACCATCTTAACCTGTACAGGTTTCCCCCTCCCAATCAGCAAATGAAGGAGAGACTGCAGCAGACCTGCCAGCAGTGATGATACCTGATAAGACAGTTATGTGGATTTAGACCCTACCATGCTGTGCAGAAAAAGGAGGGGGAGGGCTGGATCAGGGCACCTATCACTGCTGTAGTACCTGCATCACTTACTGCTCTTATATCTGTTATTCTACTATAAAATGTAATGGTAAATGTAGTCCTTATTTCTGCTGAAGAAAGGTAATATTTTCCTGAAGAACGTTGAGATGGTAAGATAGGTGCCTCACTCTCCATTTGTGCCAGTGAGACTGTCCTATAAATCCTTCGTCTGTTGCTTGGCAGCAGCAGGGTCTTTGCCAGCACTACCAGCATAGGCTCTATATTCATACAGCCTGAATCACAAAGACAAAGCAGGTAATTTTCAAGGTTTTTTTTTCCAGTGGTATTTAAGTACAAAAGGTTTTTTTTTGGTGGAGGGTGACATGGATTATGATTGTTTGACCAAGAACTCATTGATAATATTCCTGATTTCTGGCTTGCTGTCACTCTGTTTGCTGGTCCTTTTTAATGGTTAATTTATTACTGATTCATAGCAGACCTCTGCACATTCAGTAGCACACTGCAATACATTTCTTGCTGTGATACAACACTTAATGTTTATGGCTTCCATAGAGAGCCCACATAAAGCTGCCTGTCTGTACTGCACCCTAGCTGTAACACACCCTTTACATGGCTCCCAAGGGCAGCATTGTATAGAGATGTATTGTTTGTTGAATTAAACCTGGTCCTGGTTTTGTTTTATAATGTTTTTACCTCTGACAGTTGAGTATTGATAGAAATTGTGCCCTGAGCTTGCAGCTAAGTGTTTGTGTGACCTTGTTACCACTCAAGATAATATTGTCGGCATAACCAGAAAAAGAGCCCAGGCCCCATCATGAAATAATGGTGACAGTGTGCGACACTGGAGCTAAACATTCAGCTGATTTATTTAAAATCCCTTATTTTGAATTAATTAGTGCACTGTGAGTTTCTGTAAAGACATTGGGTCTGCTTTACAAGAAAATATTTTTTGTCTTAGTCCCAGTGTCAGCTATATTTGGGAGCAGTTGTTTCCGAACCCATGTCAGCTATTGTTGGGAGCAGTATATATCCGAGATCCAGGGCCAGGTACCCACTGGGAGCTGTTTATGTCTGAGAACCAGGGTTTGGTGTTCACTGGGATGATTTGTGTCTGAGATCCAGGGTTGGTTATCCACTGGGAGCAGTTTACTAAGTCTATTGAAGGTTAGTAACTAATTTCAAAATTCATCAGGCAGAAGAGGTGAGACCAATGCAGAGCTCTGGTTATTATTAGTCATAACCATTGTATAATTTGCTAAATTTTGTGTATTTTGGGGAATTTTGATGCAGTGTACTATTTCTTTGATTTTAAAGAACTGCCTAGAAAAATCATTGCATTTCAGTTTAATGCTAATCACAAGCGTGTGCCTCTGAAAGGGTTAACTGAGTCTGTACGCTATATCCTAGGTTACCTGATGGTTTAAGGGGAGTACAGCAGCTGTGTCAATAAGCACTGTGCAGTTCTATGTTCAGATAGAAATTCACTACATAAAATTAATACCTGCATTAATATTTCATGAAACAGATGGACTCTAAGTAAACAATGCTCTGCACGTATTGCTGGGAAACAACTTGCTGCACCAAGTATAGTATTCACCTGGCACATTTTCAGAGTAACCTTATTGGTTTGCTACCTGTCCTGTTCTAAAGCTGACTTTATTAGGTAGAGATTAGAACCTTTTTGTAACACAAGGTAACAATGGAGTTACCTTGAACTATACCAGGAAATCAAGGAGAGGCAGGCTGAACTTTTATCATCCTTCAGTTCCCTGGGGCTATCCAGCTCAGATACTCTCAGTTTTCAGTTATTTTTTGCGTTATTGTGCAGATGACACCAAATTGAGGGGTATAGTTAATACTGAGGAAGACTTCAACAAAATACAAGACAACATTAATGAGCTTTCAGAATGGGAATGTAATTGGCAAATGAATTTCAATGTAGATATGTGTGAGGTGGTGAATATTGGTAGGAACACAAGAACATAAACAGGAGCCCCTCAGGCCTGCCACCCCATTCAATAAGGTTGTGGCTGACCTACCTCAGCTACACTTTCTGTAATATCCCCATATTCCTTGATTTATTTTGTATCCGAAAATCTGTCGATCTCTGTTTGGAATATACTCAATGACCGAGCATCCATAGCTGTCTGGAGTAGAGAATTCCAAAGTTTCATGAGTGACGAAATTTCTCATCAGTCCTAAATGGCTAACCCTCTATTCGGAGACTGTGACCCGTACTTCGAGACTTCCCAGCCATTTACCCTTTCAACCCCTGAAGAATTTTATATGTGTCAATGAGATCACCTCTCATTCTTCTAACCTCTAGGGGAATATAGGTCTCGTCTATTCAGTTTCTCCTCATAAGACAACCCCCTCAACCCAGGAATCAGTGTTGAACCTTCATTGCACTCCCTCTAAGGCAAGTGTATCTATTTAGGTAAAGAGATCAAAACTGTATGCAGTACTTCAGGTGTGGTCTCATCAAGGCGCTGTACAATTGTAGTAAGACTTCTCTAATCTTTATGAAGGGATTTGGTGAAGTAGACATAGAAAAATTGTTTCCACTTGTGGAGGAGACCAAAATATGAAAATCAGGAGGAACTTCTTTACCTGGGGAGTGGTTAGAATGCTGAAATGGTTACTTGAAGGAGTAGTAGCTATGAATAGCATAGAATTTAAAGGAAGCTAGGGAAACACACGAGGGAGAAAGGAGTAGGAGATTATGCTGGTAGGGTTAGAAGAAGAGAGGTAGGAGGAGGCTCATATAGAGCATAAACATTGGCATAGACTAGCTGGGTTGGATGGCCTATTTTTGTGCATTCTATGCAGTTCTGTGTTACTTTCTTATTTTTCTGGCCCTCATTAGCAATCAACAACTACAGTGTATACTCAAACAGGAGTGGAGAGCCCTTTATCTCCAATGGCTTGCTGAAAGGAGATGATTGGTCACAGCCAAGCAGACACTCAGGCTGATTTTCATGCCATTAATGCCCACCAGTTCTTGGACATAACTGTGTGAATAAAGAGGCAGAGACTTGTATTGCTAAGTATCCTGTCCTTTTGCACATGTACATTGCTGATATACCAGGAAATTAGAATTTCATGATATTATAATGATGTGGAACAACAATGTAATGAGTCACACAGTTACATCTACAGGCCATTGAGCTTTTTTTAAAAAAAATTCTTTCATGGGATATGGACATTGCTGGCAAGGTCAGCATTTGTTACCCATCCCTAATTGCCCTTGACAACTGAGTAGCTTGCTAGGCCATTTCAGAGGGCAGTTAAGAGTCAGTCATATTGCTAGGCGTCTGGTCACATGCAGGCCAGATCAGGTAAGAATATGAGTGAACCAGATGGGTTTTTACGATAATAGTTTCATGGCACCATTATTGAGACTAGCTTGCAATTCCAAGATTTTTTTATTAATTAATTGAATTTAAATTCCACCAATTGCCATGGTGGGATTTGAACCCATGTCATTAGGCTGGGACACTGGATTACTAGCCCAGTGACATTACCACTACGTCACCGTCTCCCCTAATGCAATGCCTGGTACAAATGTTGCCTTATATAATGGGTGTTCAAGGGTGCTCGGTGCTGAGCTATATACAACAGTAAGTCTAAAGAGCCTAGTATGAAGATTCATTCAATAGTTTTAAGACCATTTCTCCACTGTTATCTTTTGTATTAATTTTTGCTGAGACATGGGGTCTCATGAGCCTCTGTGCCAGTTGATTACTGATATAAGTAGAATTTCCAGTGACAATCACCCTATCTGATGCGTTTGGACAAATAGGAGGACCAATGGTAAATGGTTGGCAGGTTAGACTTCACAGCAGGTACTCTGCTCACTTGCTGGGACCTGCATATCTACAATTGCAAACAGAGATGACCAGGTGGTAATCAACTGGCACAGAGGCTCATGAGACCCCATGTCTCAGCAAAAATTAATCCAAAAGATAACAGTGGAGAAATGGTCTTAAAACTATTGAATGAATCTTCATACTAGGCTCTTTAGGCTTACTGTTGTATATAGCTCAGCACCGAGCACCCTTGAACACCCATTATATAAGGCAACATTTGTACCAGGCATTGCACTAGGGGAGATGGTGACGTAGTGGTAATGTCACTGGGCTAGTAATCCAGTGTCCCAGCCTAATGCCCTGGGGACATGGGTTCAAATCCCACCATGGCAATTGGTGGAATTTAAATTCAATTAATTAATAAAAAAATCTTGGAATTGCAAGGAAGATCATGTTGCCAAAGAATCCTGGTCTAGAGAACTAATGATGTCTTCACAATGTATGAATGCTTGGCCAACTATAATGTCACGCTTTCAGCAATACTCCTTCAAAGAGGAAATAGGTTGGGTACAGACTAAGCACGTTCATGGATAGAAGATTGGCTAGCTAACAGGAAACAGCGTAGGCATAATTGGGTCATTTTCTGGTTGGCAAGATGTAACAAGTGGTATGCCACAGGGATCTGTGCTAGGGCCTCAATTTTTTGCAATTCATATAAATGACTTAGATGAAGGGACCAAAAGTATGGTTGCTAAATTTGTTGATGACACAAAGATAGGTAGGAAAGTAACTTGTGAAGAGTACATAAGGGGGCTACAAAGGGATATAAATAGGTTAAGTGAGTGGGCAAAGACCTGGCAAATGGAGTATAATGTGGAAAAATGTGAAATTGTCCACTTAGGCAGGAAGAATAAAAAAGTATATTGTCTAAATGGTGAGAGATTGCAGAGCTCGGAGATGCAGAGGGATCTGGGTGTCCTACTGCATGAATTGCAAAACGTTAGTATGCAGGTATAGCTCGTAATTAGGAAAGCTAATAGAATGTTATCTTTTATTGCGAGGGGAATTGAATACAAAAGTAGGGAGGTTATGCTTCAGCTACACAGGGCATTGGTGAGATCACACCTGGAGTACTGTGTACAGTACTGGTCTCCTTATTTAAGGAAGGATGTAAACACATTGGAGGCAGTACAGAGAAGGGTTACTAGACTAATACCTGGAATGGGCAGGCTGTCTTATGAGGAAAGATTGGACAGGCTAGGCTTGTATCCGCTGGAATTTAGAAGAGTAAGAGGCGACCTGATTGAAACATATAAGATCCTGAGGGGTCTTGACAGGGTGGATATGGAAAGGACGTTTCCCCTTGTGGGAGAATCTAGAATTAGGGGTCACTGTTTAAAAATAAGGGGTCGCCCATTTAAGACAGATGAGGAGAAATTTCTGACAGAGGGTCACGAGTCAAAGAACAAAGAAGAACAAAGAAAATTACAGCACAGGAACAGGCCCTTCGGCCCTCCAAGCCTACGCCGATCCAAATCCTCTATCTAAACCTGTTGCCTATTTTCTAAGGGTCTGTATCTCTTTACTTCCTGCCCATTCATGTATCTGTCTAGATACATCTTAAAAGACGCTATCGTGCCCGCGTCTACCACCTCCGCTGGCAATGCATTCCAGGCACCCACCACCCTCTGCGTAAAGAACTTTCCACGCATATCCCCCCTAAACTTTTCCCCTTTCACTTTGAACTCGAGTCTTTGGAATTCTCTCTCAAAAGGCAGTGGAAGCAGAGTCTTTGAATATTTTTAAGGCAGAGGTAGATAGATTCTTGATAAGCAAGGGGGTGAAAGGTAATCGGGGGCTAGGTGGAAATGTGGAGTAATCAGTTCAGCCATGAACTTTTTGAATGGCAGAGCAGGCTTGAAGGGTCGAGTGGCCTACTCCTGCTTCTAATTTGTATGTTAATATTCCTATGAGGGAGAAATGAAGGGCATCCAAAGCTAGAGCTCCCTGGATAACTAAAGAAATTGAAATTAAAATGAAACAGAAAAAAAAGGAGGCTTATGGTAAATTTCAGGCCTATAATAGTTGAGAATCAAACAGAATACAAAGAGTGCAGAGGAGAACTGAAAAATAAAATAAGGGGAGCAAGAAGAGTGAATGAGAAAAGATTAGTGGGCAACATAAAAGGGAACAGTAAAGGCATTTATAAAAATGTAACAAGTAAAAGTATAGTCAAAGGAAAGGTGGGCCAATTAGGGACCGAAGAGGAAATCTTGAGACAGAGGCATGGCTGAAGTCCAAAGTGAGTACTTTGCATCTGTCTTCATAAAGTAGAGGACCTTGCCAATGTCACAGTAACGGAGGAGGAGATAGAGAAATTGGATAGGATAAAACAATAGAGGCAGTACTTAAATGTTGGCAATGTTCAAAGTGGAAAAGTCACTCTGTCCAAGATGGGGTGCATCCTAGGTTACCAGGAAGTAAGGGAGGCTCTAGCCACAATCTTCCAGTGCTCCTTAGATGTGGAATTGATGCCAGAGGACTTACCTGGCAGGGGAGAGACCATGATCAGTGGCCTTTGATCCTGTTCCAGGTAGGTTTTGAGTAAAATGGTTGTAACCAATTATGGAGCTTCAGGCCAGGGAGTGTGTAACACCATTCGGATGGTGGTGAAGGATAAGGAAGGAGGTGCACCGGTTGACCGTACCTTCATTAAGAAAATCCTCATTGATTGCTGTGGATTCCACGCTGCGGACATCTTCTGCCTGCAGGATTTCCCCAGCATTGGATATTTCGACGTGACTTTCAAGAACGTGGCGGGATGCATCAAGTTCTTGAAGGTGTTCAAGGAGAAGGGAAACCAGGTGCCGCTGTCCATGCTCACAGTGGAGCCACTCTTCACGCTGCTGTCACAACGTGACCTGGTGGTGACAATTCACCTCTATAACCCCCACGTTCCTGTCGTGGATGTACTCACCTTCCTCGTACAGGTACATAGAGGTGGCCGGCAGCAGCACTGATGTCAAGGACCCATTTGGGATTTGGACCAGCAAGCGGCAGGTCAAGGTGACCTTGAAGGTCGATGCCAACAGAGCCATCATCCATCCTCCCTCCAGCTTCGCTATCGGGGAAGTCGAGGCTTCTTGGTCTATGCGGGGCAGCCCAGAGTTTGTCGCACCTGTGGCAAATCTGGTCATGTGGCAGCTAACTGCAGCACAGTCGTCTGCAAGAAGGAAGGCCATCAGACCAAGGACTATAAGCAGAGTAAGTGCTGCAAACTGTGCGGTGAGGCAGGCCACCTCTACAAAATCTGCCCCAAACGCTGCCTCAGTTATGCTCAGTGGCAAGGTCCAAGGAAAGGCTGGGAGAAGGAACAACGAATGCGTCTGGTGCTGGGAAGGAGACAAGCAACCCTCTCCGCAGCGGGGAAAGTCTACCTGAGAAGGAGAAGAAAGGGGAGGCAGCTGCAACCAGTGACTCAACACCTACCCCGTGCCCAGAAACCCCTCCTCTACAGACAGAATCAATGGAGGATGAGGCAGCAGATGGACAAATATGTCAGTGGCAGGTGGTACAAAGGAAAACCACAAAGTAAAAAAGGAACAGGCCACCGCCCAAACCAGTGGCAAGAGGAGGCTACCATCTGAGACAGACTACGGCAGCTCTCCCTCACTGGACGAGGAAGAGCCAGAACAACAGCACCTGCAAAAGAAGCGACAGAACTCAAAGGAGCTGGAAGATAAAGCCCCCCAGCTCCGGGGCACTGGAAGCTGTGATGGGCCCTGCGCGCCCCAAACCCAAAGCACCGAACCTAGCGACATGCCCAGCACATTCCAGCTCCGGGACACTGAGAGCAAAGAAGCGTCTGCCGGACTCCAGCTCCAGGAAGCCGGGAGCAGTGGTGTTTGAGGAGGAACAGAGGGGAAAGACACCAACAGCAGAGGACAGCCCAAGCCTTGCTGCCTACAAGGCCCCCCCACCCGATGTCACCCCAGCAGAACAAACCCTGCATGAGAAACCAGGAGGGGTTCCTGAGCCCTGAAACAGCTTGCGTACACTGTGAGTATGCAGGAACATACCGAAGGACTGGGACCAGCAAGGACAAATGGTATGGGAAGCAACAACTAACTTAAAAATGGGTATAAAGATTGCTTCAATTAACGTGCGTAGCATTAAATCCACCACGCGATGTGTTTCAACCTTGGACTACCTCGCCAAGGTCAAAGCCGACCTACAGTTTCTGCAGGAGTGTGGAATACCACACCTCAGTTCCTACAGGCAGTGGTTGCGATGGTGGTTCCACGGGCCATCGATCTGGTCAGGGGGTAATGATTCCTGTTCCTCTGGCCTGGGTATTCTGCTGCGGGGAGGCAACTTCACCATCTCCGAAGTTAAGGAGGTGGAGGGCGGTCGCCTCCTCATAGCAGATGTAATGTACAACAATGTTCCGCTGCTGTTGATCAACATGTACGCCCTGGTTCAATGCAGCAAGCGGCTGACCGTCTTCCAGCAGCTCCTACTGCTGCTCGTGATGTCCAGGCGGTGACTTCAACTGCATCATCGATGCAGCTGGACGATCCGGCAGTGACGACAGCAAACTGGACGCTACGTCCAGATTCCTAACGGAAACAGTAAAAGATGTCAAGCTGCGTGACGCCTTCAGCAAACCTGCAGATGGAGCGCAGCGTAGATACACTTGGTCAAAATCGGACGGGTCTGCCCATTCCAGGATTGACTTCCTCTTTGTGTCCCGTGCTGTCACGGTCAGATCCACCAACGTCAAGCCGGTGTTCTTCTCCGACCATTGCCTCTTACTGGCCGACTGTCACTTACAGGACAACCAGCAGGTTGGCAGGGGGACATGGAATCTCAATGCTACGCTGCTAACCCCAGAGAATGTTGAGGAACTCAAAAGGGGTTGCAAAGGTTGGAGAACCATGAAACCCCTCTTTGAGTCTCCAGTTCACTGGTGGGAGGCGATCAAGGAGAACATCAAGAGGTTCTTTATCTTCAAAGGTGTTCAGACGGCAAAAGAGAGACAGAGGGAAATGTCCCGACTCCAGAAAAGATTGCAAAATCTGCTCTGGCTGCAGTCGATGGGAGTCGAGGTCAAGGAGGATCTCCAAGAGGTGAAGAACCAGCAGGCCGTGCTCTTTGCCATGGAGGCCTCCATGATCATCTTCGGGTCCAGAGTCTGCTCCGTTGAGCAGGATGAGACGTGCTCAGGTTACTTCTTCCAAAAGGTACACAGAGAGAGCTCTGTGATCAGCAACCTGAAGAAAGAGGATGGCTCGGTAACATCTTTGCAGTCCAACATACTAAGGATCAGCAAATCCTTTTATGCTGGCCTGTACGACGTGAAGCCCATGGACAGCACGGCTTCCCAGTCCTTCCTGTCATCTATCACGGAGGTTTTAGATGACGGCATGCGGGAGAGTCTGGACAAACCACTAACTCTGGACGAGCTGACGAAGGCTGCCAGGACCTTCAAGACAAGTAAAACCCCCGGAAGCGACGGCTTACCGGGTCTGTGGGACTGGATTGGCCTAGACCTCCTGGAAGTGTATGAGAGTATGCTTCCAGCCGGCAGCATGTCAGAATCCATGAGGAAAGGCATCATCACCCTCATCTACAAGCGGAAGGGAGAGAGGGCGGAAATCAGAAATTGGCAGCCCATCTCACTGCTTAATGTTGACTACAAGATTCTGTCCAATGTCATCGCCAGTCGGGTCAAGTCTGCTCTGCAGTTGGTGATTCACCCTGACCAGACCTGCACTGTACCCGCAGGAAGATCTAATTGTATCCTGAGTAGTGCAAGACTATCACCAATGTACGGGACAGGAGGGTGGACACCTGCCTCATCAGCTTGGACCAGGAGAAGGCTTTTGACAGGATATTGCACACCTACGTGATGGACGTGCTCTCCAAAATGGGGTTTGGGGAGGGGATCTGCAATTGGACCAAACTGCTCTGCACAAAAAATAAATAAAATAAAAATCTCTAAATAAAAAAAAACATCAGTAGCGCAGTCTCAATCAATGGGTGGGAATCAGAAAGTTTCCCGATCAAATCTGGAGTTAGACAGGGCTGTCCTCTCTCCCCTGTCTTCTTTGTTTGCTTTATCGAATCTTTTGCTGAGTCCATTAGGAAGGATGTGGGCATAAGAGGGGTGACAATCCCAGGCAGAGGAGGCACTCAGGTAAAAACCTCCCTGTACATGGACGACGTTGCTGTCTTCTGCTTTGATCCGCTGTCCGTTCGCAGACTGATGAGCGATTGCGACCAATTCGAACTGGCCTCGGGAGCCGAAGTCAACCACGGCAAGAGTGAGGCCATGTTCTTTGGGAACTGGGCTGACCGATCCTTTGTCCCTTCACCGTCACATCAGACTATCTGAAGGTGCTGGGGATATGGTTCAGAAGGGCTGGGGCATGCACCAAAAGCTGAAAAGAGCGGGTAGCCAGGGTACACCATAAACTGATCATGTGGGAGCAGCGATCTCTCTTCATTATGGGTAAGAACCTGGTCATCAGGTGCGAGGCGCTCATGTTGTTGCTGTATGTGGCACAAGTCTGGTCCATACCCCATTCCTGTGCCGTGGCGGTCACCCAAGCCATTTTCTGCTTTATCTGGAGATCTAAAATGGACCGGGTCCGGAGGGACATGATGTTCAAATCTTTGGAAAAGGGCAGGAAAAATATACCCTCATCCTGATGACCACTTTCGTGTGCGGCTGCATCAAGTTGTGCGTAGAGCCCCAGTACGCAAACACCAAGTGTCACTACGTGCTGAGGTTTTACCTGTCCCCGGTGTTACGAAGGATGGGTCTGGTCACATTGCCGCGGAACGCTCCATCCAGTTGGACCGTGCCGTACCACCTATCCTTTGTGGGAAAGTTTACGGGAAAACACCTTTGACCACCATCCATCAGGCAGTGGTCTGCACGGAATGTCCTCAAGGCCCTACGGGAAAAGGAGATGGTGGATCCAGTCAGCTGGTTCCCCGAGCAGACTGCCAAAGCCATTTAGCAGAATGCCTCATCACCAGAACTTTCAAACAAGCATCATGACGTTGCTTGGCTGGTGGTGAGAAGGGCCCTCCCCGTCAGATCCTTCCTGCATGCCCAGAGTCTCACCCCCTCCACACGCTGCCCTCGAGTTGGCTGCGGTGGGGAAGAGACAGGTGCCCACCTCCTTCTGGAATGTATCTTTGAAAAGCTGGTGTGGAAAGAGATGCAGTGGTTTTTGTCGAGGTTCATCCCAAGCAGCTCTGTAACACAGCAGTCTGTGCTCTACGGGCTGTTCCCAGGGACGCACACCAAGATAAACATCAACTGCTGCTGGAGAACCATCGATTCGGTGCAAGACGCTCTTTGGTCTGCCTGAAATTTGCTGCTCTTCCAGCGCACAGCGTTGTCCACGACTGAGTGTTGCAGACTGGTACATTCCAAGGTCCAGGACTACATGCTGAGGGATGCACTAAAGCTTGGGGCAGCTGCTGCAAAGGCTCAATGGGGAAAGACCACTGTGTAAGGTCCTCGCACCAAAGTGAACTGAGGGGCTGGACCCATGGGAAACCCCTCGGGCTGTATACACCAGATATGGGTTTACTGTAAAATGTACATGGCATGTAAAATTGAATGGAAGGATTGTGAGGCAACTCACTCCGGTATTGAAGAAAACTGATTTCCTTTGCACTTTTTGGAATGTCAACTTGGTGCTGTTTTGAACTGGTTTGTAATGCAATTTTTACAGATTTTTATGAGTAAAGTATATTTTTGGGAAAAAAAAAGAATTGGTGCCAGAGGACTGGAGGATTGCAGATGTTACACCCCTGTTCAAAAAAAAATGGAGGGGGATAAACCCAGCAACTACAGGCCAGTTAGCCTAATGGTGGTGGGGAAATTTCTAGAGACAGTAATCAAAATTATGATCAGCTGTGATCATAAACAAAATTAATTGTTACATGCAAGAGCATGGCAAAATAAATGAGAGCAAACATGCATTTGTTAAAAGTAAATCATGTCTGACAAGCTTGAGGAAATCTGCACCTCCTCTGCCTGATTTCCTCCATCACATTGCCAATGGACTTTGCTGCTCACTGTGCTGTGTAGGGCCCTTGTATTTCTCCTTTTGTTCTGTGATGATGGTTGCCCCTTTAAGATTAATATCATGGGATCATTTACATCCATTTGAATACTTTACAAATCATTCCATTTAATTTCCTTTGTGTTATCCTCTCCCCCCTTTCCTGTGTTCTGTTTCTTTTTAAATGCTGGTCATCTGTAACCTCTCAGTTCTGAGGAGGGATCTATACCTGAAACATTGACTAATCTGTTCTCTCAGCAAATACTGTCTGACCTCCTGACTGTCTCCAGCATTTTTTATTTTTGATTTAGGGGTAACAAATGTTTAGGTAGATGGTGACTGTTGGCTGGACCTCAACCAGGTAGAAGCAGACACAGTGGATAATACATACACAATTTTTTTTTTAGATGATTAGATGGGGAGGAGGATAAAAGGGCTATTGTTTGGCTCCAGGTGAGTGGAGTATGTGAATGTTATAGGAAAAATAAGAAGGAACAATAAACCTGTAAAAGCAAGTAGTAAAACAGATGGAACAGCTAATTTTAATGAATGCTGCGTGCACACATAAGATTGTGGAATTGGAAGCAGACTTGTAAAAGAAGTGAGTTGTAATTGGAGTAACAAAGAACTAGTTAAACTAGAATATTAAAACTCGAAGATTAAATTGAGGGTATAGAGTTTACAAGAAGGATAGGTACAACAAAGCAAGAGGAGGGATGGTAAAATGGGTGCAGCAAGATTATGTCAGTAGGGGAAAATAATGGATTTTTTTTTGGCTGGCGCAGCAGAGAAGACATCATTTTAAATTAAAGATCGTTAAACAAAGAAGGTTCTTCTGGGATGGTGTACACCTACTCAACTGGAGAAGGAAGAAGATAGACAAATGCAGTTGCAAGTCGTGGATGGCTGTGGGATTTCAGTTGTGAAGATACTGACTGTGGAAAATATCAAGGGAGAAGCTAAGGAGCATTGCTTAATTATAGAGTAGGATGTAGGATGACCTCAGTTTATGGAATAGCCAAATCACTCAGATGCTATTCTGGATCTACTCCTGTGAAAATTAACCAGGCATGATATATAAGCGAGGAACTAGGGAGTAAGATTGTACAATTCTTGTGATAAAAGCCTGGGGGACACAAGAAAACATGCTGGAGTTTATCATAGGTATTACTTACATGTCGAGGACAAGTGAAATGCAGCAGATGTTGAACACTTGGGTTTCCAAAAAGATACTTGACAAAGTTCCACATGGAAGAATAATGAGAGACAGCAAATGTAGATCGAAAATTTGTCATAAAAGCATGAAATAGAGGGTATCTAGGAATGGAAACACTTAAAGCTGGGACAGGTTATGAATGGATTAGTTTTTTTGGGGGGGTGGTGGGGGGTTCTTGCCGTTTGAAAATTATCTGTGTTTTGATCGAAATATGTATTGTCAAAATACACGGATTTCCTGTGCCACTATCGTCCTCCTTCTTAGTTAGTCAATCATAATCAAATTTATTATATATTCCCACATTTCTTTGAATCCACCCCCATGTCTTTTGCCTTTACTGATAGGTGTTAGAATCATCCAGATGGTCTCCTAGCCTTGACTCCATTTTCTCAAGAATTGCAGCAGAGAAGTAAATTGAAACAAGCTATAAACAATTGAACAGCTCCAAATTGTGTGTAAATATAGGTAAATTTAAACTATGAATAATGAGATGTAGGGCATGGTGCAAATTTCTACTAAAAGGGTTTTGAAAGTAGCCTTTAAGCAATCACCTCAGACAGTGAAGTACTTCTGGCTGTGTCTTGGAAAATGCTGTTTTCCATACTCACTACAGCTTAATAAGTAAATTTATTCCCCTCACATACCACAGTTACATAAGTAAATTATTTTCTGCATATAAAATATGAAGTGTGATCTGAATTATGGCAGATAAAATACATACTAGAAGCACATCCTTTTTATCTTTCCCACCTGTTCAACCTCCTCAGCCTCACATTCCTTTGAGGACGCTTTACTGCAGAATTCCCATGGATTATGATAGTATGAAACCTTGATACTCAGACCCATTTCCAGCTTTCACATCCCGTACATACGAACTAGGAGCAGAAGTAGACCAGTCAGCCCCTCCAGCCTGCTCTACCATTCAGTAAGATCATGGCTGATCTGTTTGTGTTTCAAATTCCACACTCTGATCTACCCCTGATAACCTTTGATTCCCTTGCCTAACAAGTATTTACCTACCCCCACCTTAACATTATTCAATGACCCTGCCTCCACCACTTTCTGAGGCACAGAGTTCCAAAGTCTCACAACCCTCTACGAAAAAAAAGAATCTCCTCATTTACTTCTCAATTTGAAAACAATGCTCCCTAGTTCTGGGCTCCCCCACAAAAGGAAACATCCTTTCCACATTCACCTTGTCAAGACCTTTCAGGATCTTATCTACTTCAATCAAGTCTCCCCTCACTCTTCTAAACTCAAGTGAAAACAAGCCCAGTCTGTCCAACCTTTCCTCATAAGACAACCCACTCATTCTAGGTATCAATCTAGTAAACCTCCTTTGGACCACCTCAAAAGCATTCACATCCTTCCTTAAATTCTTTTGGGCCTCCTTATCTCGAGAGACAATGGATACGCGCCTGGAGGTGGTCAGTGGTTTGTGAAGCAGCGCCTGGAGTGGCTATAAAGGCCAATTCTGGAGTGACAGGCTCTTCCACAGGTGCTGCAGAGAAATTTGTTTGTTGGGGCTGTTGCACAGTTGGCTCTCCCCTTGCGCCTCTGTCTTTTTTCCTGCCAACTACTAAGTCTCTTCGACTCGCCACAATTTAGCCCTGTCTTTATGGCTGCCCGCCAGCTCTGGCGAATGCTGGCAACTGACTCCCACGACTTGTGATCAATGTCACACGATTTCATGTCGCGTTTGCAGACGTCTTTATAACGGAGACATGGACGGCCGGTGGGTCTGATACCAGTGGCGAGCTCACTGTACAATGTGTCTTTGGGGATCCTGCCATCTTCCATGCGGCTCACATGGCCAAGCCATCTCAAGCGCCGCTGACTCAGTAGTGTGTATAAGCTGGGGATGTTGGCCGCTTCAAGGACTTCTGTGTTGGAGATATAGTCCTGCCACCTGATGCCAAGTATTCTCCGAAGGCAGCGAAGATGGAATGAATTGAGACGTCGCTCTTGGCTGGCATACGTTGTCCAGGCCTCGCTGCCGTAGAGCAAGGTACTGAGGACACAGGCCTGATACACTCGGACTTTTGTGTTCCGTGTCAGTGCGCCATTTTCCCACACTCTCTTGGCCAGTCTGAACATAGCAGTGGAAGCCTTACCCATGCGCTTGTTGATTTCTGCATCTAGAGACAGGTTACTGGTGATAGTTGAGCCTAGGTAGGTGAACTCTTGAACCACTTCCAGAGCGTGGTCGCCAATATTGATGGATGGAGCATTTCTGACATCCTGCCCCATGATGTTCGTTTTCTTGAGGCTGATGGTTAGGCCAAATTCATTGCAGGCAGACGCAAACCTGTCGATGAGACTCTGCAGGCATTCTTCAGTGTGAGATGTTAAAGCAGCATCGTCAGCAAAGAGGAGTTCCGTACTTTGGACTTCGCTCTTAGACGGATAAGGAGACTAAAACTGCATACAGTATTCGAGATGGGGTCTCACCAATGCCCTGTATAACTGAAGCATTACATCCTTACTTTTATTTTCAATTCCTCTCGTAATAAAGTATAGCATTCTATTAGCCTTCTTTATTACTTGCTGTACTTGTATTCTAACTTTGCGACTTATGCACTAGAACGGCTAGATCACTCTGCACCTTGGAGTTCTGCAGTCGTTCTCTGTTTAAGTAATCTGCTTTTTTATTCTTCCTGCTAAAGTGAAGAACTTCACATTTTCCCACATTATACTCCATCTGCCAGATTTTTGCCCCGCCTTTCCCCCTCTGCACCAAATTCCAGCTTCACTCTGGCAAATGTTTCTTCTCACTGCATTCAGCTAAGAACTGGTCTGCTTTATATCGAGACTCTGATGACTCACTAGCTCAGCTTCTGCTCCAATAATTAGCACCTATTGAACCTAACTACTTTCAACTGATTGATAAATAACTGCCACTGCTGGCTGCTGCTTGTTTAACAAGGCTATTTACCTAACCAGGAGATTTTAAAGCCTGACTCTTAATCTAAAATTTAAGCTTGACAAAAACTTACCAGAACTTGCCACGTGCACCAAATTCAGTATTCACTCTGGCAATGTCTCACTTAGGCGAATGTATCTTCTCACTGTGTCCCCTCACTATATATATATGGCATCTCATACACTACTACAAAAATAGATCTGCTGTAGAGATATTCTTGGGTTCAGTGGCATTAGGTACTAACGTAAACTAAAATAAAAGCAAAATACTGCAGATGCTGGAAATCTGAAATAAAAACAAAAAGTGCTGGAAATACTCAGCCGGTCTGGCAGTATCTGTGGAGAGAGCAACGTTTCAGGTCAGTGACCTTTCATTAGAACGCAAACCTTACTAACATAAACTGTTTGAATGTCTTGCTTTTATGGGAGATGGCTTACACTATCATATCCATTTGCATGGTAGCATAGCACAGACGTAGTTGTCCCTTCTGATTTGAACTGGATATCTATGTCATTCATGCACATACTATTTCAGTCTGTTCAAAGATAGTTCAAGCACACACTTGATGAAATTATCCTGATACAAATCCTTCAGGTGCTTTATTTCACAGTAATTTGAACACAAAGAATAGAATTATGATTAACTTGCTAAATGACATCCACACCACTCCCACCCAAATCACTGTGACAGCAGTATGCCCTCATCAACAAGTCTCACTTTGTCCTCTCTCCTACCCCATTAGTACCTTCTCCCTCTTTGAGAACTTGATTCTCTTCCATCTCTCATTCCTTTTTAAGATCCTTGCCTTCCTTTCTCTGCACTCAGCCTCTGCAATGAGTGGTGATAATCCTTAGCAATTGTATACCGCATCTCAACTCTCTAAGCCCCTCTTTGACTTCATCATCCTATTGTCTTCCTTCAACCTCACCTCTCCTGTAAATTCCCTCACCTGTATCCTTGTCAGATTCATCATTTCTTGTGAACTCACTTTATGTGATGTCCTGGTTACTGATGAGGGTACCTCTACCACCTATATTGCTCAACTTTCCTCCAATTTCACATTTTCCAGCATCCACCCATGGAAAACACTCTCCCATCCCCTCAAAAATTAACTCTCAAATTCCAAACTCCCTCACCTTTATCCTTCCACCTTTTCCTTACACCCCTGTTGTCTGCAAATCCATTGCTGGCTCCCCAGATACAGCCATCATATCTGTTTATCAAGTCAGAGGTAAGTAAACTTGAATATGCCTAATGTACAACTACCCATCATCAATAACCAGATCTGGCTTGACTATATCAAGCATTAACCTGTTTTACACTCCTCAGTCTAAACTGCCTATTACTCCAAGATCAATCCTGGGAGAACCTGAGCCTCATTGTTTCCATAACCAAGAGTGTCCTTTAATACCTATCCCTCTTTCAACCTCACCTCAAGCACCAAATCTTAACAGCTTATGAATACCTTGGTTTCCAAGATCAAACCTCTGCCACATCCTTCCATTTCTTACACTGTAAACATTTCATTCACTGTAATCCAAGACCCTTGTCCCTTTTCATTTTCATAAAAACAGCAGATCTGGCAGCATCTTTGGAGAGAGAAACAGAGTGAACGTTTCAGGTCTATGACCATTTGTCCCTGTGTCTCTTTGTGTTTTCTCACCCATCTTTTCTCTTGCTCAGTCCAAGCTCATCAGGTCCATGAAATCTACTTTTTACTCCGATTTACTTCCCACTAACTACTGACCACTCAGTTCCCCTTTCTGGGCTGCATGTGAACTGCCAGTTTCATTTCTTTCAGTCTCCATTTCTTTGATACCATCACAGTTCCTTTATGTGAGACACACAGAACAATCAGTTGCTGTTTTTTTTGGCTACCATTATGTCTACTCATTCACTTGAACAGTTTTATCTTTTCCTTTCTTCCAGAAAATGGGAAAACTTTAATTCCTTTAAAAAATTATGTATTTACTAAACAAAATGAATGTTCTAATTGCTGAGAATAAATATTTGTATCTTGTTGCTGAGATGAAGGCACTGGAGTGTACAAGGCATCTATGGGAGTGGGCGAAGAAAGAAAACCAATTGTAGACCACATTAAAATGCAGGGAAAACATACTGAATCAGTCCTGATGAAAGGGCATTGACCTGAAATTTTAACTCTGCTTCTTTCTCTACAGATGTTGCCTGACCTGCTGAGTATTCCCAGCATTTTCCATTTTTATTTCAGATTTCCAGCATCTGCAGAATTTTGCTTTTGTACTGAATCAGTCAATGGCTGTTATGGATGAGAAAAATTTTCAAGCTTGTTTTGAAATGTCTGAACACAGTGATTATCTGTCTGGTTTACAGACTATTGTGATGAGACTGGCCTACGTACTGACTGACATATTTTTCAATTTTTTGACAGCCCACTATTGGAGCATCATCACTGCATCCAGGGTTATCCCTGCAAGTGACCACAGAAATCTCCAGGACCTTAGAGGCAAGTGGGTTTGTTGTACAAACTTGGGTCACAGGCTCTGATCAGGACAGCAAGCTTGTTGGGCAGCTGGTGAGTTCAGTCAGGAAGAAACTGACTTTTCAAGATTTAAGAAGCTCAGATGTAACACTTGGAGTAGCTGTCAATGCAATCTGACAAGCATTGAAAATAAATTGCACAGATTCCTGATTCCACTAGGATAATAGGTCTACAAACTTCATCTCACAAGGGAGGAGATAAGACTATGGTCTGAACAGTATCAGCTGCAATGACATTGAGCTAATGGCTCTGTTCTCCTATTTGATTTCTCACAATGAGTTGAGTGCTTTCACCAGCAGGTGGACTAGCTTCTGCCTAGATATTTAAAAAGAACTATTTCTTGTTTGAACTCCCTCTCCCCAACTTTGTTGAAGCAACCACCAACATTTCATTAAAATTTTTGAGAAAAAGACAGGGAGTAGAAAGCTCTTTTAGAGAGCCAACGCAGGTACAATGAACTGACTAACCTTAAACTGTTAAACTCTATGAGGCAATTTTCATGTTTCATACATAAATGCTAATAAGAGTCAGGTGATGCAGTTAGGATGCCTCACAAATGGCATTTTCATCTCTGGCCGCATTGTTACTGCTACTTCCTGTTCTCGCTCACAAACTTTGGGTGGTACAAGTTGGGAGGCGGCCATTTCCAGCAATATTTAATAGGATTTTTAGCTGCTATCAGGTAAAGCTGTGGAACGTTTTGGGAGACATTTTGCTTGTATTAGCTTGTTTTTTTTTTAACCTTAGATGATTTCAAAGTGATAGTAGTTGCTGGAGCATATTTTGAGCTGTTAAGTTTCTTCTGGCCTCGCATGTCACAGAATTGTTGCAGCACAAAAGGAGGCCTTTCGGCCCATCGTGTCCGCACTGGCTCTCTGAAAGAGCAATTCCCTCAGTCCCATTCCCCTGCCTTCTCTCCATAAGCCTGCAGATTCTTCCTTTTCCTATAACTGTCTAATTCCCTTTTGAATGCTTCAGTTGAACCTGCCTCCACCACGTTCTCAGGCAGCGCATTCCAGACCTTAACCACTCACTGCGTGAAAAAGTTTTTCCTCATGTCACTTTTGTTTCTCTTATCAAATACTTTCACAAGTGGGAACAGTTTCTCTCGATCTACTTTGTCCAGACCCCTCATGATTTTGAATACCTTTATCAAATCACCTCTTAACCTTCCCTTCTCCAAGGAAAAACAGTCCTAACTTCTCCAATCTATCTTCATAACTGAAATTCCTCATCCCTGGAACCATTCTCGTGAATCTCATCTGTACTATCTCCAATGCCCTCACGTCTTTCCTCTAGTGCGGAACCCAGAATTGGACGCAGTACTCCAGCTGTGGCCGAACTAGTGTCTTATACAAGTTCGACATAACTTCCTTGCTCTTGTACTCTGTGCACCTATTAATAAAGCCCAGTATACTGTATGCTTTATTAACTACTCTCTCAACCTGTCCTACCATCTTTCATGACTTATGTTCATATACACTAAGGTCCCTCTGCTCCTGCACCCACTTTATAATTGTGCCCTTTATTCGATATTTTCTCTCCATGTTCTTTCTACCAAAATGAATCACTTCACATTTGTCTGTATTGAACTTCATCTGCCACCTGTCTGCCCATTCCACCAACTTGTCTATGTCCTTTTGAAGTCCTACACTATCCTCCTCACAATTTATAATGTTTCCAAGTTTTGTATCATCTGCAAACTTTGAAATTGTGCCCTGTACACCAAAGTCTAGGTCATTAATATATATCAGGAAAAGCAAGGGTCCCAACACTAATCCCTGAGGAGCTCCACTACAAACCTTCCTCCATCCCGAAAAACATCTATTAACCACTACTCTTTGTTTCTTGTCACTCAGTCACTTTCGTATCCATGTTGCTATCGTCCCTTTTATTCCATGAGCTATAAGTTCACTCACAAGTCTGTTATGCGGCACTGTATCAAATGCCTTTTGAAAGTCCATGGACACCACATCAACAACATTGCCTTTATCAACCCTCTCTGTTACCTCCTCAAAAAACTCCAGGAAGTTAGTTAAACGTGATTTTCCCTTAAGAAATCCATGCTGGTTTTCCTTAATTAACCAGCATTTCTCCAAGTGACTATTGATTTTGTCCCAAATTATTTTTTCTAGAAGTTTTCCCGGAGATAAACTGACTGGCCTGTAGTTGCTGAGCTTATCTTTATACCCTTTTTTGAACGAGGGTGTAACGTTTGCAATTCTCCAGTCCTCTGGCACCACCCCTGAGTCTAAGGAAGACTGAAAAATTATGGCCAGTGCCTCTGCAATTTCCACACTCACTTCCCTCAGTATTCTTGGATGCATCTCATCTGGCCCTGGTGCTTTATCCACTTTAAGTTCAGCCAACCTATCTAATGCTTCCTCTTTATCAATTTTAAACCCCTCCAGTGTCTGACCTACCTCCTGTTTCAACATTGCCTGGGTTGCATCTTCTTCCTTGGTAAAGACAGATGCAAAGTATTCCTTTAATAACTCAGATAATACCCTCTGCCTCCATGTGTAAATCCCCTTTCTGGTCTCTATTCGGCCCCACTCTTCCTTTTGCCACCCTTTTACTATTTATATGCCTATAGAATACTTTGGAATTTCCTTTTAATGCTAGCTGCCAGTCTCTTCTCGTGTTCTCTCTTTGCTTCTCTTATTTGCTTTTTCACTTCCCCTCTGGACCTTCTGTATTCAGCCTGGTTCTCAATAATACTTTCTACCTGGCATCTGTCATAAGCACACTTGTTCTTTTTTATCTTAATCTCTACCTCTTTCGTCATCCAGGGAGCTCTGGATTTGTTTGCTCTACTTTTCCCCTTCGAGGGAACATACCTTACTCTGCCTGAACTATCTCTTCTTTGAAGGTAGCCCATTGTTCATCTACTGGTTTTCCTGCCAGCTTTTGACTCCAGTTTATTCGCCCCAGCCCCATTCTTACCCCATTGAGCCCCTTGTCCTTTTCCATAGTCAGCCTAAACCTTACGATACAATGATCACTACCCCCTAAATGCTCTCCTACTGATACTTGATCCACTTGGCCACCTCATTCCCAAGAACCAGGTCTAGCAGTGCCTCCTTTTTTGTTGGACCAACAACATACTGCCGTAGACAATTTTCCTGAACACACTCTAGGAAATCTTGCCCCTCGCTGACCTGTACACAACTATTATCCCAGTCTATGTTTGGATAATTAAAGTCCCCCATTAAAACTACCCTATAATTTTTGCACCTCTCTGTAATTTCCTTGAAAATTTGTTCCTCCATGTCCTTACCACTAGCTGGTGACCTATAGACAACACCGAACAATGTTAACTGCACCTTTTTTGTTTCTTAGCTCTAGCCAAATTGATTCTGTCCTCGACCCCTCTGGGACATCCTTTTTCTCCAGCACTGTAATGCTCTCCTTAATCAATACTGCCAGCCCTCCCCCTTTTTTCCCTTTCCTATCTTTCCTGAACACCATGTATCCAGAAATATTTAACACCCAGTCCTGCCCTTCTTTGAGCCATCTCTGTTATAGCTACAACATCATATTTCCACAAGGACATCTGCGCCTGTACCTCACCAGTCGTATTAACCACACTCCGTGCATTCACATACATGCACATTAACCCTGATTCAGACTTTATTACTTTCTCCCTTACTCTGACCCCACCTAATAACGTACTATTCCCTACTCTTGTGCTATCTATCTCCCCCAGTATTCTGTGCACCTTGGTATTCCGCTCTAATACTTGCTCCTGGTTCCCACACCCCTGACTAGTTACCAGTTTTGCTGCCCTCCAATCTGAGCTCCCTCTCAGTTGCCCATCACCCTGACAATTTAGTTTAAACCCTCCCCAACAGCACTAACAAATCTCCCTGCAAGGATATTCGTCCCAGACCTGCGAAGATGCAACCCGTCCATCTTGTACAGGTCCCACCTGCCCCAGAACCGGTCCCAATGCCTCAGAAATATGATGCCCTCTCTCCTACACCAGTTCTCCAGCCACGTGTTCAATTGCTCAATTCTCCTATTCCTATGCTCACTTGCACGTGGGACTGGGAGTAATCCTGAGATTACTGCTTTTGAGGTCCTGCTTTTTAATTTTCCTAGCTCCCTAAAATCTGCTATCTGGACCTCATCCCCCTTCTTACCTATGTCATTGGTACCAAGGTGGACCACAACATCTGGCTGTTCACCCTCTCCCAGAAGAATGTCCTGCAGCCTTTCCGTGACATCCTTGACCTTGGCACCAGGGAGGCAACTGACCATCCTGGAGTCACGTTTAGTGCCGCAGAAATGCCTGTCTGTTCCTGTAACTAATGAATCCCCTATCGCTACTGCTGTGCAGCTGAGCCACCTGTGGTGCCACAAACATGGCTGTGACTGCACTCCTCTGAGGAACCATCACCGTCAGCAGTATCCAAAATGGAAAACCGATTAGTGAGTGAGATCATATCAGGAGATACCTGCCTGGTTCTCTTAGGGAACAGGTGACCACCAGGCAGTCTACTGCTTGCATGATCCTAATCTGTGGTGTGATCATCTCCCTAAACCTGCTATCCACATAGTCCTCGTATTCCACTTATTCCTTCTTGGCGTCCTTCTGGCAAAAGGAACGGGAACAGGAGCAAACAGAGCTGCACCTGCAGGGAGACCAAATAGAAGGAGGCGTGCTTGCAAGAATACTTATCCTCCCATCAGAATCTGTAGACCCAGAACAAAATACCTATAGTTGTCTGAGGAGCTATGCATAAGGAAACTGCACTTCCGTATAGGCAGAGTTGAGTCATCTCCTGCAGCAAGACCTGCAACCAATTGGCACAGCATTGTCTGTAGCAGTCAAGTTCACAACAGCACTGAACAACTTGTCCTGAAGCTCTTTCCAGGACGCCACATCAAAAAGAAGAAATAGTCATCAGTCTGCAGTTCATGCTTGCATTAAACAGAGGCTGATGTCTTAGCAAAAACTTTTATCACATTCCTCATGGACATTTGGAAGCAGCACGATAGGGCTCTGCAGGATTCCCCCAAATCCTGGACGTCATTTGGTGCACCCATGTCACCCTGTGAGCTCCTTCCATTGACTCCATTGCCTTCACAAATTACCAGGGCATCCATTCCATTAATGAGAAAGTGGTATGCGATCACCAGCAGCACAACACACAGGTCTGTGTCTGCTTTCCTTTTCGATGTGGCATCCTGGAAAGAGTTACAGGCCAAGTTGTTCAGGGCTGTTGTCTGCTTTCACGATAGCTGCTATGATGCATTTACATTGTAGCATTCCTTCAAGTCCCCCATTTTTTGTGTCTGCACAGGAATTGAGAGACTGGTTGCCAGATAAAGGGTTGTACACTGTTCACTTAGTTAATGATCCTTTCAGGAACCCATGCTGAGCAGCCAAACTATGTTACAATTGGATCCATGACTCAACTAGAGCTTTCATTGGACAAACCATTGGAGTCCTCGACCAACGATTCCAATGCCTTCTGCAATACAGTCCACAAAGACTGATAATGTATGCTGCATAAATTTGCTGTGCAATGGGGACAACACATGGAGCCACCATTTGAAATGATGAAGAAAAGGGCATTGATGAAGAAGAGGAAAGCGTGAAAGTGGGAGGGATCCAACAGTTGTCTGAGTAAGAACCTAGTAAATTTAATTGAAGAGCAATTCAGCTCGACATCCCTCATGGACAGTTATGTCTCACATCTCCCCCAGTACTTCCACCCTCAAATAAACTGCACCGGCCCAAGGATGTCTGATACAGAATTGTTTTTAAAACAAAACTGTAAGAGCTCCTGTCCTAAGATTTGGATTAAAGGGTTAGTATAGTGTCGCAAAAGGTTTTATTTTTGTACTAAAATCTTGGACTTCTATGTGTTTAAAAAAAAAACGACAAAAGGATTTTGCTTAGTGAAAGACACCTGCAAAAATACTTGGAATTCCTGCAATGTTTTGAAAGGAAGTTCAGAACAAGAGTGAACTTTATATTATATGGATGTTTTGAAAGGAAGTTAAACTTGTAAAAGGACAGGAAGGTCAGCAGTTTCAAGGAAATCACAGGGGTTTGACCTTTCTTCAGAGCAGCTTTTGAACAGGGGGAGACATTGTATCTAGACATGTGACCATGTTCAGGAAGGTTCTTTTTTCACTTTGGGCCCTTTTAAAGCCTGTGAATTGGACAAAAAGCAGGCATTTGAAATCTTTGTTTGACCTCCCTGGAGCAAGAGAGAAAAGACCCAGAAAAGTGTTACCTCTCTCTGTAAAGGAGACTCGCATCTCTTGAAAAGGAAGCCTGCATTTGAAAGGTGGCAGATTCCTGTTGCCTCCAGTCTCTGAAGAATTTCTGCATTCTGTTGCCTCCTGTGTTCGAAGAAATACTGAAATCTGAAGAATTCTTCTACTGTTAGACTGCTGCTTCAAACCAAGCAGATTTGTTGCTACACCCCTGATGGAAGACCTATGTGACGCCTGCTGCAGTTAAATTGCCGTGAACACCTACCCATCACAGCCTGTTCATTAGCCTCGCCTGAAGAGACTTTGAGTGGCATCTGACTATTCAACTCTGGGACACCTCACCATACTGAAAACATCCTACCAGAACACAGACCTCAATTATTTTTTATTATTCATCTATTTCTAAGAAACAGTTGGAATACAAAATACCCGTTAGAAATCGGTTAACCATTTCTCTTTGAATGTATGTGTGTGTGCATGAGGGTTAAGGGACTAAGGAGTTTTCTGATACATGTAGACTTATCTTGTTGGTAGTTAAGACCTATTATTTCTTTTCTAATAAATAGTTAATGTTGATGTTTAAAGAAACCTGGTTTGGTGTGCTTTATTCTGGGGTAAAAAATACATGTTTAATTTGGCTAGTCTTCGGTAGGTGGGAAGCTTTATTTGATATTGCTATAACCTGTGTAGTGGGACTGAATTAACAGTGCATTACTCATGCCTTGGTTGTAACATATTAATTGGGGAACTCTAATCCGTGCTGTATCTGGCCTGGTATGTGTTCGATGGTGACAGCTGCTAAACGTCTTCCATGCACAAGCACTGATATTTCTTTCTGTTAATGAACCATTGAGAATGGAATAATTTGTGAATTGCTTTAAGGACACATAATGTTTAAACTGGAGAAATTGCTCATATTTTGTGGGAGCCTGCATTTCCTTGTAATTGAGTGTTCGGATTTGGATACTGACATACAGCATAGGAAGTTGTGATAGATTTTTGGGTTGGGAGTAGTAGCCCGTTCAGGATGTGGGGATTTGTTCTGGTGCAGAGGATGAGGCAGCAGATGTTACAGTTGCTCTAAAACCTGGAGAACTGACGTGAACATACTCCTGTGTTGTGATTATGTAATGTTAAATCAGAATCCGTACTTTACAGCACATCACTTGCATGAGTGCATATGGTTTAAGTTTATATTTTATGAACTGTCCTTGATGCATCAGAGTCAAGAATAATGATTAGTCACACTGGTGAGGCTTGGAAAATAGGTAATATCATTCTAGTGGGCTGAATTTTACTAGCTCGGCGCTAATCTCAGTTTAACATCTATTGTATGGACAGTCTTTAAAATGCATGTGAGAGATTTGTACATTTATCAGTACAGCCCATTCACTGAATATCTGACAGCTACAATGTTGAGGCTGAATGGTGAACCTGTTAACATCATTCATATATAGCATGCTGTCCAGGTATCAAGAAAAGTCAACAGTAGAAGGGAATGCAGCTGCAGAGTCCTCAGCCTATTCAAATTGCAGTTCTGTAGAGTTGTGGGGTTATGCTGTCTCCATTTCCCATTTCTGTCTTAAAATCAAGCTGGAATTGTGATGTTACTGATTCTGCATTTAACAGGCCCTGTTAGAATGTAATAATTTCCACAGTAAATCTTGTGGCCTTTACTTTCCTGTTCCATGGATCTTATGAGGACTACTTATTGGAAGCCCAGTACAAATTGTTGGTATTGCAGTGAGTTGCCTACTGAAGCATAGATCTAATTGTCTTAGAGCACCTACCTACTGATCTCTTGTTCCGCGTGTTGCTATGCTGAGAATTGTGTGTATAGTGGGGTGGTCACAGATAAAGTTAGATTCAAGTTGGTGTTGAGGTAACCATTGGGAAGCTATTGAACAGGCATCGCCAAGTGTGATTCAGCAGCTTCTTCTAGACAGATAGAAGATGCAATTAATGTGTTAGGTTCTTTTGAATGTGGAGAAGCTCATCAAATGAATTCAACGCATGTGAGGTTGTCTTGAACATGGCAATGTTGGTTATTTTCTATGTTGAGTATTGTCAATTCATACTCTATTCATTCCAGAAAATAATTGCTAACTTCTGCAGTCAGAGCCCAATGCTTGACTATAAACAAGATAGAAGCATGTTGTTAACCAGTCCTGGCAGCCATGTTTTGGCATACTGTAAACTGGCTGAAAACTGTACAAGGTTAGTTTATGGGATATGTGCACTGTATAGAAGACTGCTGACAGAAAACGTACTGTTTCTGGCGTTCTTCCATCAGATCCCAGGGCTGTCATACTTTGCATGTAACACAGTTTGTATTACTGCAGCTTTAGGTTGTTCTGCTAATCTCAATCAGATTGAAGTCTGCTTGACCACGCATTGTAATCTAACAGCTTGATTTCACCACAAGTATGAACATACCTGTTTTCACATAAGAACAGATTCATTGGAGACATGATTCAGGCGTTGAAATGCTGAGGGGTATGGATTTACCCTGACTGTATAATTCAGTGTCCCAAATCCATAGCCAGTTTCAGGGAGGTTGCCCAAATCCTTGGTATGCAGCACTTAGTACTCTTTTCTACGGTTGCAGGGTGAAACTTGAAGGACTTTTTAAATTCTTCTGAATAATATTTGGAAGCCATGACTGAAGAAGTTATCAGGAGCTAGAGTCAGGATCAGGCTTGGAAAGTACTACTGAGAGGAAGACTGTGGTGAAACAGGATTGAACAGTGATTCAAATTGTACACATCACTCATAATTCAGTCACCTAGCTCCATTTTTAATTTTTTTTTAAACTGTTTGGTCTTTGAATCCAGACTAAAAGTATGTCCCATAATGCCTCTGATTTATTGGCAAGTACTGAGCATTGATTTGCTGAAGTGCAGCCTGAATGGTGCCACAGCTCAGATACTGCTGCAGTAGAATGTGTGGTGAATAAGTACAATCAATGAATAATGGAGCAGGATGGCAATAATATAATAAAATGCTGTAATACTAGATCAACAAATACTTACTGCTCAAGATACTATTCCCACCCAGGGGAATTTTAACATGGGTGAGCACATGGGATTGAGTGTATGGAGGGTTAAATAGGGAAAAATGGTGTTGGGAAGTTGGCTGCAATCTGCCATCTTTTGGGTTTTCCGGAGGTGGGAGAAGGGGGAGGCAGCCAACTATTCCCAGGAGGTGGGCTGGTATTCTAAATGTGTTAATAAGGATAGAAGCTTTTGATTTAAATTTTACTGTGGGCTGCTGGTTTTCCCAAGCCTCAGGAAACTCAGCAGCTGAAACAAGGCAAGGACAGCTTTGAAGAGAAGGTAAGTGCCTTTACAGCGCTGCTTATGGGCCAGGAGGAGCAGGAGTGCTCCCTCCTGGCTCACCAAGTTCCCCCCCACCTATCGAACAACACCCCCATCGCCCCCAGGATCAAGGATTGACTCCCCTGGGATTGGCCCCTGTCCAATCCAAGGTAGTGGATCAGACCTATCTGGTCCTATGTAACCCACCCCAGTAAATATCCAGGTCACTGTGTCTGGAACAGTTTCCCAAACTGATGCAATTACACTCGCAAAAGCTGCTCCCTCTGCCAGTTTTAGACTAGACAGTGGGTTTTATTTGTGCTGTTTGGATATTTCTAAAATGTAATTTTTTTAATTGAATGTTTCAACTTTGTTTCTTGTGAAGTTATTTTCTGGTTTTTGCTAGCTGGGTGTGTGATATGTGGAAACCCATCACCATGTTCGGAGACGACACACCAAGCTACACTACAAGTAGACCATCAGTTTGAATCTATGCTCTCTCCCTGAAGAGATATGTTCTACTTCACTTAGTCCAGACAGCTTAAGTTCAGGTTGACAGATTTGAGGCTTGGGAATCCCCCACTTGTGTGCAGGACTATGGCTGGAGTTTACCCAGCTAAAACAACACAAAGTACCTGTATAGAGCATTGGTAAGCTTCTTGCTGCTTATACAGCCAGAACCACCTTATCATTAAGGCATCAGCTTGCAGGGTAATCCAGCGCTGAGTGCGACGGTCCTATCCACAGTGACAGGCCCACCCTTCCAGGTCCTATGAATGAAGCAGTTTGGCTGCTGAATCATCAGCAGTGTTCTGGAAAGCTGTGGACCTGCCTGTCTCATGAACCATGATACTGAGTCTGCCACAGAGGTAGACTGTTCTGGTATCCATCTTGGAACCAATCCTAAAGAGACCTGATTACCTCCCTCACAAGGAGGATATTCACCACTTAGTCATTAAAGACATTAATTGCTGATGTAAAGAAAACATCATCACCACCTCCCGGATTTTCTTGAGGTTATGATTGTAAAATAGTCCCAACCATGTTTTGTTTATTTTCCCCAGGCAACAGAATTATGTAAAAAACGGAAAGAATGTGAAAGCCATGAGCAAGAGATAAAGAAACGCCAGCGGATATGTCAGGATCTGGTATGTGGGCTCCCGTCTATTTTAATGTACAATGTGAAGCAGTGTGAAGATAGGCATGGCTCATCTGTCTCTCACTGTGCTGTGTGAACACTGAGTATAAAGTGTATGCAATATAAAATGTGCAAGTTGAACCTCATGTAGAAATGTGCATACACCATTTTAAAATGTAGCATAGGTATAGTTAGCAGAATTATGTAACATACCATATATATCGGCACAAATGGTGTGTATATAAAAATTGTATTTTGGATTATTCCAAATATGTTTGAGCAGGATTTCTGAATCTGTTGTGACACAGAAGTACATTAAGATCACATCTTCACTTTTTCTGTCTGAGTCTCTCAGTGTTGATGTTACATTCTGTCCAACCAAAACAGATGAGCTCGCTGTGGGAGATTGTGATAATGCTGAGTTCACACTTGTGCGCTGTCCTTTCTATCGCAGAGACGTTAACCCTGATAGTGGCCGTTTGGAGACATGGCCTGTAAGACAGCACTATATCTCCCTTTGTGCAGGAACTGAATCCAAGTCTGATAAGTGAAAGGCTAGTGACTAAATCTCTGCCCACCCAGAGCAGAGAGATGTTACTGTGCTGTGCCTGGGCTAGATCTGTACCCCAGTTACATATTGAACCATCCCATACAAACATATGAATTAGGAGCAGGAGTAGGCCACTCAGCTCCTAGAGCCTGCTCCGCCATTCAACATGATCACGGCTCTGATTGTAACCTCAACACCACATTCCGGCCTACCCCTGATAACCTCTCACCCCCTTGCTTATCAAGAATCTATCTACCTTTGCCTTAAAACTATTCAAAGACTCTGCTTCCGCTGCTTTTTAAGGAAGAGAGGTCCAAAGACTCACGATCCTCTGAGAGAAAAATTTCTCTTCATCTCTGTCTTAAATGGGCGACCCTTTATTTTTAAACAGTGACCCCTAGTTCTAGATTCTCCCACAAGAGGAAACATCCTTTCCACATCCGTCCTGTCAAGACCCCTCAGAATCTTACATGTTTCAATCAAGTCACCTCTTCCTGTCATAAATTCCAGCAGATACAAGCCGAGCCTGTCCAACCTTTCCTTGTAAGACAACCCGCCCATTCCAGGTATTAGTCTAGTAAACCTTCTCTGAACTGCTTCCAATGCATTTACATCCTTGCTTAAATAAGGAAACCAATACTGTACGCAATACTCCAGATGTGGTTTCACCAATGCCCTGTATAACTGAAGCATAACTTCCCTTCTTTTGTATTCAATTCCCCTCGCAATGAACAATAACATTCTATTAGCTTTCCTAATTACGTGCTGTAGCTGCATACTAACATTTTGCAATTCATGCACTAGGATACCCAGATCCCTCTGCATCTCAGAGCTCTGCAATTTCTCTCCATTTAGGTAATATGCTTTTTTATTCTTCCTGCCAAAATGGACAATTTTACATTTTCCCACATTATACTCCATTTTCCAGATCTTTGTCCACTCACTTAACCTATCTGTATCCCTCTGTCGCCTCCTTATGTCCTTTTGACAACTTATTTTCCTGCCTATCTTTGTGTCATCGGCAAATTTAGCAACCATACCTTCGGTCCCTTCATCCAAGTCATTTATATAAATTGTAAAAAGTTGAGGCCCCAGCACTGATCCCTGCGGCACATCGCTTGTTACATCTTGCCAACCAGAAAATGACCCATTTATGCCCACTCTCTTTCCTGTTAGCTATCCAATCTTCTATCCATGACAATATGTTACCCCCTACACCATGAGCTTTTATTTTCCGCAATAACCTTTGATGTGATACCTTATCAAGTGTTTTCTGGAAATCTGGGTACAGTACATCCACCGGTTCCTCTTTATCTGCAGCACATGTTACTTCTTCAAAGGACTCCAATAAATTGGATAAACGTGATTTCCCTTTCACAAAACCATGTCGACTCTGCCTGCTTACCTTGAATTTTTCTAAGTGTCCTGCTATAACGTCTTTAATAATAGCTTTTAACCTTTTCCCTATGACAGATGTTAAGTTAACTGGCCTGTAGTTTCCTGCTTTCTGTCTCCCTTTCTGAATAAAGGAGTTACATTCCCATCATTATTTGCCACCTGCAGTGTAGATTTCCTTTTCATCTGAGACCACACTGACTTTAAGCAAATGTGGCAGTCCATGAGCTGGGAAAATGCCTGCTTAGGAGAGGTTTAGTAGGATTGAAATGAAATAAATTGTATGAATGAAATTATTGCTGTCCAGTGTTGGAAATGAGTGTTGTTTAGGGATATGATCAGGTGTGCCAGGTATTTACATAGCCCCTTGTTGTTGCTAACTCTGCAGTTGGCAGTGCTCGGTTTGTACATGTGGCTGTGAGAGCTGCTACTAAATTACTTTCCAAATTTTAGCCACGAGTTTATCAAACCTAGATTATTACTAAAGTTCATTGACTTGCCAGGAATTCCTTTGTTCCAGCTTTAGTAAATACTTCTTGAGCCTTTTTTGAATATAATTTGCTTCCTTTTGCTCCAAATGTATTGCTGCTCCAAGCCATGGTATTGGTATTTTGCTGCTCTAATTTGTGCTGTATTGCTGCTCTGTGTCACAGTGTTTTACTGCTCTGAGGCGAGGGGTATTGCTGCTCTGAGGCAAGGGGTATTGCTACTTTGTCTCGCAATGTTGTACTCCTCTGAGGCGAGGGGTATTGCTGCACTGAGGCGAGGGGTATTGAACACCATTACCATTGTTGCCAATCTCTTTTCTTTTGTTCCTTGTATTGAGGTTATTTTATTGTTTTTATTTATTTAGAGATACAGCACTGAAACAGGCCCTTCGGCCCACCGAGTTTGTGCCGACCATCAACCACCCATTTATACTAATCCTACATTAATCCCATTACCCCCTCACATCCCCACAATTCTCCTACCACCTACCTATACTAGGGGCAATTTATAATGGCCAATTTACCTATCAACCTGCAAGTCTTTGGCTGTGGGAGGAAACCGGAACCTCCGCCGAAAACCCATGCGGTCACAGGGAGAACTTGTAAACTCCGCACGGGCAGTACCCAGAATCGAAACCGGGTCGCTGGAGCTGTGAGGCTGCAGTGCTAACCACTGCGCCACTGTGCCACCGTATTGTGCACTAGTGATATAATCATAAGCTCTACGTGCACCAAAGATTATCTGTCTCTTATTCTTCTATAGTACAAGGCTTGTGTACTCTAATTTCAGCAAATTACTATTGGAATAGAAAATAAAGAAGGGTTACTACTATATGCTGGAGCATGTGGAGCCACTGAGTGTAAGTGAATGGAAACAGACTGAAAGGTTGAAGCACAGCCTGAAATGGAATGCTTTGCCCTCTCCTGGTTAGAATGCATGTGCTTTTACTTACAGGAGAATGAGCTGAAACAAGCCTGGAGTGAAAATGCACGGCTAACTGAAGAGACCATTAGGCTCAGCCAAGAGGCACAGGAGGCTGAAAAGGTAATGCTTGGCTTCATCTCTTCTCTGTGCACTGAAACCACCCATCCGCCGCCATATCCCAGTGGGGCAGGAATGCATTTGTAGCTTTTAACTTAGACAACATCTGCTCTTTGTTTTGCTATAATAATGCATGCTCCACAAGCAACAAATCCTTTCTACCTACTGTTATTCCCTTAATGACATGGTACATGGACTTGATTTCTTATATCTGCTGGCCACTTATTTGTATTTAATAGTTAATATATATATACAAGAACAGACAAATTAGAAACTAGACTTAAAATCTTTTGAGCATCTGTGGAGACAGAAGCAGAGTTAACGTTTCAGGTCAGTGACCCTTCACCAGAACTGGCATGTGCCAGAAATGAAATAGGTTTTAAGCAAGTAAAGCAGGGGTGGGGCAAGAGATAACAAAAGAGAAGGTGTTGATAGGACAGGGTCACAGAGAATAACTGACCAGAAGGTCATGGAGCAAAGGCAAACGGTATGTTAATGGTGTGCTGAAAGACAAAGCGTTAGTGCAGAATGGACAAAGCGTTAGTGAATTGACAGAACACTGAACAGCCTGGCCCCAAGCACAAACATGAAAAAAACAGTGGGTAAGCACGGTGGAAACAAACTAAACTAAAATAAATACATAAAAAAGAAAAAATAACTAAAAATAAAAAGGGGGGCTGTCACGCTCTGAAATGATTGAACTCAATGTTCAGTCCGGCAGGCTGTAGCATGCCTAATCGATAAATGAGATGCTGTTCTTCGAGCTTGTGTTGATGTTCACTGGAACACTGTAGCAATCCCAGGACAGATATATTTTTGAGCATGAGAGCTCCCCCTTGCTGTCATGCCCACATATCTGTCCTGGGATTGCTGCAGTATTCCAGTGAACATCACGCAAACTTGAGGAACAGCGTCTCATTTACCGCTGCGGCACGCTACAGCCTGCCGGACTGAACATTGAGTTCAATCATTTCAGAGTGTGACAGGCCCCACTTTTTATTATTAGTTTTTTTTTCTTTTTTAATGTGTTTATTTTATTTTAGTTTGCTTCTTCAGTGCCTACCCACATTTTTTTCATGTTTGTGCTTGGGGCCAGGTTGTTCAGTTTTCTGTCAATTAACACCCTCTCTGTACTAACGTTTTGTCTTTCAGCACACCATTAACATACCGTTTGCCTTTACTCCATGACCTTCTGGTCAGTTATTCTCCGTGACCTTGTCCTATCAACACCTTCTGTTTTGTTATCTCTTGCCCCACCCCCGCTTTACTTGCTTAAAACCTATTTCATTTCTGGCACTGCCAATTCTGATGAAGGGTCACTGACCTGAAACATTAACACTGCTTCTATCTTCACAGATGCTGCCGGACCTGCTGAGTATTTCCAGCATTTCTTGTTTTATTTCAGATTTCCAGCATCTGCAGTATTTTGCTTTTATATTAAAATCTTCTGAATTGTACTTATACTGGTCCCTTTCTTCCATTCTTTGCTGTCCTTCCCTCACCCCCATTCTGTACTGTCCTTCCCTCACCCCCATTCTGTGCTGTCCTTCCCTCACCCCCATTCTGTACCGTCCTCCCCTCACCCCCATTCTGTATGGATAAAGGATTGGCTAACTAACAAGGAACAGAGAGTTGTGAGAAATTGAGTATTTTCAGGTTGGCAAGCTGTAACTAGTGGAGTGCCACAGGGATCAGTGCTGGGGCCTCAACTATTTATGATCTATTATGACTTGGATGAAGGGACTAAATGTATCGTAGCCAAATTTGTGGACAATACAAAGATAGGTACGGAAACAAGTTGAGAGGAGGACACAAAGTGCCTGCAAAGAGATATGGATAGGTTAAGTGAGTGGACAAAAATTTGATAAATGGAGTATAATGTGGGAAAATGTGAGGTTGTCCACTTTGGTGAGAAGAATAGAAAATCAGAATATTACTTACATGGAGAGATACTGCAGAATGCTGCGGTACAGAGGGATCTGGTTGTCCTTGTACATGAATCACAAAAAGTTAGCCTGCAGGTACAGCAAGTAATTATGAAGGCAAATGGAATTTTGGGATTTGTTGCAAAGGAGGTGAAGTATAAAAGTAGGGAAGTCTTGCTGCAACTGTACAGGGCATTGGAGAGACCACACCTAGAGTTCTCCATACAGTTTTGGTCTCCTTTCTTAAGGAGGCATAGACTTGCATTAGAATCAGTTCAGAAAAGGTTTACGAGGCTGATCCCTGGGATGAAGGGGTTGTCTTATGAGGAAAGGTTAAGCAGGTTGGACCTACGCTCATTGGAGATTAGAAGAATGAGAAGCGATCTTATTGAAACATGTAAGATTCTGAGGGGATTTTCCAGGGTGGATGCTGAGAAGATGTTTCCCCTCATGGGAGAATCTAGAACTAGGGGGGCACAGTTTCAAAATAAGAAATTTCTTCTGTCAGAAGGTCATTATTCTTTGGAATTCTCTTCCTCAGAGCAGTGGAGGTTGGGTCATTGAATATATTCAAGACTAAGTTAGACAAATTTTTGATCTACAAGGGAGTCCAGGGTTATGGGGGGCAGGCAGGAAAGTGGTGTTAAAGGCCACAATTAGATCAGCCATGGTCTTATTAAATGGGGGAGCTGGCTTTAGGGTCCAAATGACCTACTCCTGCTCTTATTTATTATGATCATATGTCTTATTCTGTACAGTCCTTCCCTCACTCCATTCTGTACCGTCCTTCCCTCACTCCATTCTGTACCGTCCTTCCCTCACTCCATTCTGTACAGTCCTTCCCTCACTCCATTCTGTACCGTCCTTCCCTCACTCCATTCTGTACCGTCCTTCCCTCACTCCATTCTGTACCGTCCTTCCCTCACTCCATTCTGTACCGTCCTTCCCTCACTCCATTCTGTACAGTCCTTCCCTCACTCCATTCTGTACCGTCCTTTCCTCACTCCATTCTGTACCGTCCTTCCCTCACCCCATTCTGTACCGTCCTTCCCTCACCCCATTCTGTACCGTCCTTCCCTCACCTCATTCTGTACCGTCCTTCCCTCACCTCATTCTGTACCGTCCTTCCCTCACCCCATTCTGTACAGTCCTTCCCTCACCCCATTCTGTACCGTCCTTCCCTCACCCCATTCTGTACCGTCCTTCCCTCACTCCATTCTGTACCGTCCTTCCCTCAGTCCATTCTGTACCGTCCTTCCCTCACTCCATTCTGTACCGTCCTTCCCTCACCCCATTCTGTACCGTCCTTCCCTCACCCCATTCTGTACCGTCCTTCCCTCACCCCATTCTGTACCGTCCTTCCCTCACCCCATTCTGTACCGTCCTTCCCTCACTCCATTCTGTACCGTCCTTCCCTCAGTCCATTCTGTACCGTCCTTCCCTCACCCCATTCTGTACCGTCCTTCCCTCACTCCATTCTGTACCGTCCTTCCCTCAGTCCATTCTGTACCGTCCTTCCCTCACCCCATTCTGTACCGTCCTTCCCTCACCCCATTCTGTACAGTCCTTCCCTCACCCCATTCTGTACCGTCCTTCCCTCACCCCATTCTGTACCGTCCTTCCCTCAGTCCATTCTGTACCGTCCTTCCCTCACTCCATTCTGTACCGTCCTTCCCTCACCCCATTCTGTACCGTCCTTCCCTCACTACATTCTGCGCTTCCCTCACCCCATTTTGTATTGTGTTTCCTCTCACTTTCTGAGATAAAATGCTTCTCATGCATTCATAAGCTTCTGACTGAGCATATGCACCAATTTATTCTGTTTTGTGATTGTAAACTTGTATTCTTTATTTTTCCCTTTTCTTTCTGCCAATTATCTCCCCTCTTGTTTTTAAGAATGACACACAGGGATGCTGTTCCCAGGCCTTAGTTAATCATCAGTTCCTGTATCTGGTGCTATTTCCTAATGCTCACATACTTGAAAAGTTGCTGTAAGAAACACGAGATAGTAATTGGCTGATTTTCCCCGACTTCCCCATGGTCACTGAGGTCAACGCATCCCCATTACCACCCTCGCACAGACCACATGGCTACATGGATGCATCATGAGAACTCCTTACTTTGTTGTTGTATTTATTCAGCCGATCTCTATGTAGCTATGAAAGAGATAGTTCAGAAATAACCATTGTATGGAAAGGAGGAGAGGAATGGGTGGGTGACATCCCATTATGTATTTTCCAAAGGTGTAAAATTCTGTTCCCTTATTTATGCCCCCAAGCTAGTCCAGTTCTCAAACTAGTGCCTATTCTTTGCTCAGAAGCTATCTGCAGCATTTACAAAGCAAGTAGAGATTAGTTTGAGTTTGCCAACAAATTCAGTATCCTTTTATACAGCAGTGAGCTGTGAGAATTAGTGTTGGTACTTTCTGACTCTGCTGAAATACCTGTGTTTGATGCAGGTTAAAGCTCACAACAATGACCTGAGAGGGAAACTCTCAGTTGTGACGGCAGAACGAGATTCCGCTCTGAAGGAGAATCAGCGACTCCAAGCCAAGCTGGAGAACCTAGAGCAGGTCCTGAAGGTAAGGTCACTGGAAGCACCATATAAAAAAAATGCATCCCAGTGTTGAGCTCAGGGAACTCACAGAACATTGTCATAGTAAATAAACATTCCAGTGGGAGATTGCAAAACCTAGGTAGCTCACAGCACCTTGCTAGGGTTCCCTAAACATGCATTAGTGCCTGCATGGTGGAAGTGCTCTCTTCCTTCTCTGCAGAAAAGAAGGAGCAGAAGTATCAGCAAGTGATCCCAGGCCATGCTCGAGTTTCTGAGGTGCAAATAGGAACAGTATTTTCAGACAGGGCACTCGTGCTTGATAGAAAATATGAGGGGGCTGAGTGGCTGGTGGGAGGGCAGGTTCAAGAACTAGACTAGGGAAATTAGGAAAATTTTAGAATTTGGTAGGGAGTATTATAGAATTGTGGGGTGGACTTTAGAAGCCTAAACAGAGATCTGTAAAACTGGGGTGGGAGGAGAGCTTTAGTACTGGAAAAGAGGTGTATGAGGTGAAGTGTTTCCAAAAGCCCTGGTATGTGGCTGTGTGTTTCCAGCAGAGCATTGATAGGGGGCAATATACTTCCAGCACAGCCTCAGTACAGGACAGTCTGTATTCAGCAGGCTGTCTTAATACAGAGAACCTCATTTTTTTAATAGGCTGTCCCAGTACAGGGAGCCACATATTTTCTGTAGGGTGTCCCAGAACAGGGAGCCCTATGTCTTCTCTGTTACTGGGCAATATAATTTCAGAAGGCTGTATCTGCCACTGTGAGGATGGAGAGTTATTAACATTTCTCTGTGCAGCACATGCGAGAGGTGGCAGAGCGCAGACACCAGCTGGAGTTGGAACATGAAGAAGCGCTGACAATTCTGCAGGCCAAGCAGCATGAGGTGGAGCGATTGCAACAGGTAGTAAGATTCCATCTTTTGTTCTCTGTTCCTCGGCTTAAGGCACGCACCTCTTACTGGGTTCTTGCAATCCACAGAAACTGGCTGTCAGCCGAAAATTTGCCTGTGACTGTTATTCTTTTGTAAACATTGACTATATCAGCAGACTATTTGATTGTGGAGCCATCACAGCTAAGCCTAATCCTATCCTCTGCTGGTGGTCACACAAATATCGCTAAATAGCAGTTAGGAACAGGAACCTAGACAACCAGAGCCATTTGTAGCCCCTCTCCTTTTGTGTAATGCAGACCAAGGATGAAACTTGTACCTTTCTGGACCATGTCTGGTTACTCGTTGAATGAACTTGCTGAACCATCAAGGAGCTTGTAAAAAGTATTCTAAAAGCTCCCTCATCAATGTGCAAGTTAAAAGTAGATATAGGATTTCAATTGTTACAGGTTGCACTTTTAAAGCTGGATTTTTACAGGAAAGATGGAGCTGGATTAATTCTGCTACAGCTCACAACCTATTCACATATATTAAGATTAACTCAGGTTGCTGTTGGGTGTCTGTCTGTGATGCACATTACTAATGTTGGGCTCTGTCTCTCTGCATAAGCTCTGTCACTTAAATTGCTGTTTTACCACTCTGCAGCTCAGTGTGGTTTCCTAATACTGAAACTCATAGAGCCCCACTTGAGCAATCTGGCAACAGTGCTGTCCCTCATAGAACTGAAATGAAAAACAGCAGCTCCATGAGAATGACGATCCTTTCCAAAAGCTCCTAATGACAGCAAGATTTGGCAAACTAATGTTTCATAGTAAGTTTCTGATGGAGTGGGGGGGTTGGAAATTTCAGAAATTTGGAATGTCTATTCATAATGTGATAAGAGCAGGGGGCAGGTCTGGCATTTTAATAAAAACTGAAGTTAGTGAGAAAGTTAGGCTGGACAATCATCCTGACATACCACTATACTGGTTGTATCCCTGCAGCAGCCTCATTGCTTGAACAACACGGAACAGAGTATTCGAGTCCAAAACAGTCCTAGCTGCTTCTAGCCAACCCCATAATAGATTGACTGGAAAGTTCAGAATGAGGGGAGGTGATAGTGTAATGGTAATGTCACTGGACTAGTAGATCAGAGGCCCAGGCTAGTGCTGTAGGCACATGGGTTCGAATCCCACCACGGCAGATGGTGAAATTTAAATTCAATTAGTAAATCTGGAATTAAAAAGCTGTATGATGACCATGAAACCATTGTTGTAAAAACCCATCTGGTTTACTAATGTCCTTTAGGGAAAGAAATCTGATGTCCTTACCCGGTCTAGCCGACATGTCACTCCAGATCCACAGAAATGTGGTTGACTCTTAAAAAATACCCTCTGTGATGGCATAGCAAGCCACTCAGTTCAAGGGCAATTAGGTATGGGCAATAAATGCTGGCCTAGCCGGCGACACCCACATCCCATGAATTAATAAAAAAAAGAGTAGACATTTCCTTTTTTGAGCTGGACGAAGGTTAGACCATCTCACTAGTCATTTAGTGCACTCACTGAATAGTGAGATAGAGTCTCCACATACGACAGACAACATATCCACCTGTAATAAAGCCCTTCATGTTAAAATGTTGAGTTGTACATTTGCTTGAACCTGTTCACACTCACATCAAAGAATCTGAGAATTGCTTTAATTCAAATGTTGTATATGCCAGAATTTTTCATCTGTGGTCACTCTCTGTGAGATTGCTGTTAGCTTTAAGGATGTGCAGATTTGGTTATCTTTCCCCTGTAATAAAGAGGTTGCAGCTTCCAGCACAATATATTACCATAGCACTTTCAACATGGAAACAGACCATTGGGTAATCAGGTCTGTGCTGCTATCCCCAAATGAGCCACGTAGACTAATCTCAGTCTCCTGCCTGCTCTTCGTATAGTTTAATATTCATTTTTTCAAGTAATTATCTAACTCCTTTTAAAACATTACAGACTCTGTTTTAACAATGATTTGTGACAGACAATCCCACAGTCTAAGCACCTCTATATAGTTTTTCTTTCTAACCTTTCCTCCTGGTGCAGGCAGCAGTCATTGTGCAGAGGTTTAATTAATCTGCTTGTTTTTCAAATTAAGGCACAGTTTGAAGCAAAGAAGGAACATGAAGGTGTGGTCCAGTTACTGGAGGTAAGAGACTAACTCCATGTTATCCTCTGAAATCAATGTTAACACATTTCAAACTGAATCCTCAGCCTACCTTTAATCCTGTCATTGGAAGGTGAAATCCACACTTATGTGTTTGAACATCTGCCAGTGCTTAAACTCTCAGCTCCTTCACTCATCTGTTCAATGGTTTTGTCATTGTACTGGGTTCGAGTGACCAAGCACTGCTAATGGGACACATCATGGGCTGGATTTTCAGTCCGGGGTCAGGAACCCGATGGTTGGATCACTTCTACCATATCAGCATAGTGACACAATGCGATCTATAAAGAGGCGAGTTCAGCACCCAAGTAGGGACACTGGGAGAAGACAGGAACGAGTTCTGGAGGTTGCTTTTATAAGGCAAATGGCAGCCATTATTAAGCTTTCTGTTGCCTTGAGGAATGGATCAGGCAGGAGAGTACAGGTCCAGCAGCCGCATGGTCCACACAAGTGCCCATATGTTCACTTCTCAAGTATTCAAGCTGCTGTGCTCAAGCAATGCAACTTTGAGCATGAGCACCTCAGTTTTACTATCCTTTTTTACACAAGAGTTTTCATCAGCAGCCGCAATCAATAATGGCTTCCGGCTGTGTTCCTGACAGCTGTGCACTTACATGTCCCAGACCGTTGGTTTTTCCTGTTATTACCTTTGAAAATTTGATTCTGTCCCTCTCCAACCTGTTAACAAACTCATCAATGAGCTTAACAGCAATGTTAATTGGAAGTGTATGGATTGCTGGCTCCGCCCACCACCGCCCTCCCTTTAAAAATTCCAGCAAGTCATGGATGTATTGGAAAACTGACACGCCATCCAAGTGTGCTATTTTCAGAGTGCCCTCATGGCCAATTGAAAATCCAGCCCCTTGAGTCTGGTACTGAATTTACAGTCAAGAGCTTTCAACATAATTTAGATGAGATACCTTCTGTGGAATTTGTGCAAGAGTCTCAAGTAATCTCCCTCTAACTTTAAGCAAGTGTAGTTGTGGGTGTGAGGACCCAAATGTTGTGTGTCAATGAATCACTTCTCAACAACTAACTGCTTTAAAAATGGGGCGATTTTCCTGGTTCCAACTGTGTCCAGATGCATTGGATTGCCCAAGTATACTGTATCGGTATTGGAAAATATTAGAAAATCAGGATGTCTGGACATGCACATGTAAAAGAATTGGGTCAACTTACAGTTGTTCATTGCACTCAGGAAAATCTCCCCTCAATATTTTTTCCATCAGCAGCATCAGCACAGGTGTTAGAGCCCAGGCGCACTAGCTGTGGCTACAGATACTACAAACAGCTTCCTGACCACACACTCTTTGCCTACAAATGTCACACACAGCTTCCAGACAGCACACTCTGCTTACAGACACCACAAATAACATCCAGACAGTGCACTCTGTAGCTAAAGACACCATTCACGGAGCTTCCAAACAGGATAACTTGTAGCTACAGACATCATGTGAACAGCTTCCGAATGATACACTCTGTACCTACAAACAGCCCACAGTTTCCAGACACCATACCCTGTACCTTTAGACAGAATCCTGATAGCACACCCTGATCTAATCAGTTCCCAGACGACTCAGTATTGAGTGTTTCCAAGCCTATCTATATCCAGCAGCTGCATATAGTGACACCATTGTTCCAAACCAGAATGGAGATGATTAGTGAATTCCCCCATCAATCACATATGGACTCTGCACTGCTGTGAGTGACTGGGATTGATTTTGCACACACAATCTGTACAATGTTACTATCCTCCTCTCACTGCATTTTGCTGGAGAAATCAACCTGCTTTTATCGAGACACGTTGCTGCAGTTTTGTCATGAGTTCTGTTTGCTGTAGTTCATAGAGACTCTTTTTTAAATGTACTTTGTAAACTGTATGTTGCAGTTGTAGTCATTTAAGTAGGTTCCGTTTGCAATTTGCTGTGTAAGTAGACTGCTTGTCATGAGTCCTGCCATAAATCTTACATTGCCTCCAACTCTGGCTGACGTAGTAGTGTCAATAGATGCTCTGATATCCAGTCCACTCTTGAGCCAGTCTGTACCGAGCCATTCAGGGCCAACTGCTCCTCAGTGTATTTGGCTATCTATTCTCTAGACTACGTACGGACATTTAGCCCCTCATGTAGCTTGTGAGGATGAGTGAAATTGATATGATTTATCTATTTTTACCTCATATGGGCTGCAGGTAAGCCGCACGAAGGATTCCAGGCAATGATTGTGACCCTGGTGAAGCTCATAACTCTCAAGCATGTTCGTAATATCAATAGACATGCACCTCGTTTATGTATATTTTCAGCCCATACATGTAAAGCTGTGGATTTGGTTGCAACTTCTGGCACTAACTACCATTTTATCGTTTCATATGTACAGAAAAGTATTAGTCATACCAAGTGTTTTCACAAACTGATGGCAGTGCAGAGATTATGAGTGACCTTTCACCACCAGCTGAGGTTACAGTACTGATTACATCTGGCTAAAATATAGTGGAAATGGCGACTTCTTAACTGGGTTCCAGGAACAGGAGCTTTCTCTATATTAATAGCTTTCTTACATTCACTCAGAACACACAGACCCGTCTAATATCTGTGAAATGTGAGCAACAGAAAGTGTGTCAAAGCAAGCTGGGGTGACAGTGAGCTGCTGCTGATCTCTGGGTAGCTATATCTTACTAAAAAGATCTGCAGTGGGATACAGTGTTACGGAAATTCTTTACAACCTGGGTTCTCCTTTTAATCATGCATTAGAGCTGAAAATACCTGACTGGACAGAGCCTGATTTTATCTTCCTATGTAACACTGATCAATGATCTCTGTTAAATTGTAGGAATTGACCTGCCTAGTTTTACAGCGAGAGCTGGTATATTTTTGTATTGAATGATGCTTGAATTTATTGGATTGAAGTGGTTTGAAGCATGCTTCTGTTTAATGGTGTTTCGTTTTCTGTTTCTCCTGTTAAATAGAATACCTTGGACTGCATGCAGGTACACAGCATCATATTCCTCCCTCCTTAGCATGTAGACCTTTGTGTGCGTTTGAGGAATTCTCTGTGCAGCTTTCCACATAATAAATCCTTGCAATAAATGGGAACACCTTATTTATCTGAATGTGTCCTTTGAAGTTTTAATTACTGCACTTACAAAATAAGAAACAGTATCATGTAATTCTGTTTGGTTTATCAGTATTTGAGAGGCTCTATATGGTTTTCCTTTTAGTCTCTTTGTTAAATTAGAGCAGAGCTATAGCTTAGTCTCTTTATTGAATGTAAGTTATTTCCCTTCCTTTACCAATATTTGCCTTTTTTCTGTTAAGCAATAATCCTCTCAGTGCAAAAAATCTACATAAACGGCTATAGAAGCCAATGAAACAAAGGTGTTTTCTTACATTAATTTGTTTCATGATGTTGCCTCTGTTAAAAGCAATTTGCATGTCTCTGCGCTACTGGTACCACTAGCAGACTGGTTGAAAGTAGGGTGACTCCAATGTATATTGGGGCAAAAATCTTTTGAGTGTCTCACAGCACTTTGTGCTGACAGATTACTGCAGTCTATATAGCTGGTTGTCAGCTTGGCTCAATTGGTAGATTGCTTGCTTCAAAATCAGAAGGTTGTGGGTTTGAGTATCACTCTACCATTTGAGTGCTTAAAGAAAGCTGACACTACACAGTGTAGTACGGAGGGAATGCTGCATTGCTAGTGGCACTGTTTTTCAGAAGAGACATTAAACCAAGGTCCCATCAGCCTCTTATGATTGAAGTGGAAGTAAAAGATGCCATGGGCATTATTCAAAGCAGAAGGAGTTTTTTAGTTTTAGTTTTTAGAGATACAGCACTGAAACAGGCCCTTTGGCCCACCGAGTCTGTGCCGACCATCAACCACCCATTTATACTAATCCTACACTAATTCCATATTCCTACCTCATCCCCACCTGTCCCTATATTTCCCTACCACCTACCTATACTAGGGGCAATTGCTAATGGCCAATTTACCTATCAACCTGCAAGTCTTTTGGCATGTGGGAGGAAACCGGAGCACCCGGAGAAAACCCACGCAGACACAGGGAGAACTTGCAAACTCCACACAGGCAGTACCCAGAATTGAACCCGGGTCGCTGGAGCTGTGAGGCTGCGGTGCTAACCACTGCGCCACTGTGCCGTTCTTTCAGCATTGCTAAAACCAGATAAACTAGTCCTTAACTCATTGATGTTTGTGGTGTCTTGTGTGTAAAATGGCTGTTGCTTGTCTATGTAACAGCACCACTGCACTTGTAATTGCTTGTATTTGAATCACTTTGGAATGCTTTGTGAGAAACGATGAGGAACCAGAGGGGTGATTCTGCAATTCCTTGCTCCCATTGGGTACTGAATCTGAGCAAGATAGCATCTTGCAACTAAATTAATTGAAAGAACAGGGCCTGCATTGTTTGATTTTAAATTATATTTCTCCCTTCACTTCTCTAGGCTGTTGTCCAAGAAAGCAGCATATTGATCACATGGGGTTCAGAGTATGTTTCAGTAACATCAGGATCAGAACATGAATCAGTAAACAAGGGATCAGAATGGTGTCAATAAAATGAGGATCAAAGTGTGTATCAGTAACCTGGGGGGTTGGAGGCTTGGATCAGTAATAGAGTGATCAGAGTGATGTCAGTCAGAAGAATCTGCTTTGACACAACATTAAATTGAAGTTAAATGAAGAAAATATTCTGTGCATTTACTGTACTTGGTGAATTTAGAAATCTTTTCCTTCCAATCAGTGCAGGATATTATACAATGGATGAAACATTTCTGTCAGCATCTACATTACAGACGTGGACCTTTTTATCTGAATTAGGGATCTAAATGCACAATGTGAAGTTGTCATTTTTCTTTCAAATGTTGCAGCATTTTCTATTATTGCAGATTTCCAGCATTTACATTGCAATAGTTTCCACATTACAATAATAGTTCTGGCCAGCAATGGAAAATGTGACTACTAATGGGAGAACAGTGAGGAGTGGGCATTAACCAGCTGCAAGGAAATGTCCATTTGGAACATATGATCCTGTGAAGGTTTCCATCTTTTGTCAAGTCCAGGACAAGAAACAAAATGGTTACAGGGCAGGGGTTGGAGGCAATGTTTCCGCTAAGCTCTGTGTGTGTGTGCGGCTGTACAGCAGTCTGGAAGGTATCATACAGGCCTTGTTCCATGTGGAATACTACACAAAAAGATTTAAGGATACTGTGCATTGAAAAAACTAGTCACGTGCAACAACAAAATTTTACAGGGCATGTTGGTTGGAGGAACAGCAGAGATGGAGTTTTGGTTGCATGGTAGGAGGGGAAGCAGAGCTGGTTTTTCGAGTGTAGGGCAGAGAGGCATTGTGGCCACAGAAGTTATATTTGCTTCGCTTCCAATCAAAATACGTTGAAAGCCTAAAAACAAAGTAATATCTCCATGTCATGAGAAAACCAGCCACCAAACCAAAAATCATCTTTTTAAAGAGAAATCTTTCTTTCCTGATCAGCCTTGGCTCAGTGGTAGCACTTTTGCCTCTAAGCCAGAGGACTGTGGGTTCAAGCACCATTCCAGAGACCTGAACACATAATCTGAGACTCATGTGGTGCTGCATTGTTGGAACTGTTATCTTTCTCCCAGATGAACATAAAAACTCCCATTGCTCTATCCAAAGAAGAGCAGGGGAGTTCTTCCAGTGTCCTGGCCAACATTCATCCCTCGACCATTGTCACTGAAACAGATTATCTGTTCATTTATTTCTTGCTGGGTGCAAATTACCTGTTTTATTTGCCTGCGTTACCATAGTGACTACATTTCATAAAGTGATTGATTGATTGTGAAACATTTAGGATGTCCGAAGGTATAAATGCACGTTCCTTGTAACTTATTCTTGGAAACTTCGGATAATCAGGTAAAAACAACAGGGGTGTAACTCTACCAGGGCTCAATTTTAGCTTCAATTCTTTCAAACTGTATGTACACTGCTACATGCATCTCTGTAAAATATCACACACCATGCCTTCAGAACTAAGGATCAAGTGACACAGAGCTTATTATTCTAATTATAATGATACAGACAAGATTGGACTGGTTGCAGTTGAAAGTTACCATACAATGAGCACAGTCATTCTTACTTTTTCCACCAGGCCAAGGTGCGGGATCTGGAAGAGAAATGTCGGAGTCAGAGCATGCAGTTCAGCCTTCTCTCCCAGGAATTGGAGCATTTCCGCCTGCAAGCAGGAAATATCGACCTGCTAACTAATACCCTTGTGAACACAGATACACCTGGATTGCTGTCCCGCAGCCAGCCCCAACTTCCGAATGGAGTGGAATCACCAGTGGCAAAAGGTAACTGGGAGAGAAAGAGCCAAACTTGCCAAAACATGTGCAACAGGAACCATGAAAGTTCTCTCATGCAAGCTACTATGAGAAGCAGAGCTCCAATCCAATCTCAGGCACAGAAACTTGACAAGTCCCATATGCTCTTGTCTGATATTACTGTGGGAGTTATATTGAGGATTTGCAGTGTTGAGGTGAGGGGTGTAATGTGAATGTGCAACAAATCTCACTGACCTATTGCACCAGAAAGAAGGGAGAAAGATTTATTTAACATGCTCTGGCATGTTGGTGCTTTGGGCCTGATCAGACCATTGTTGTTTTCTTGGGGTTTCCCCCTGCAGTTTTCACAAGCTGCTCATTTGTCCTAGTTGTGAGTAAAAAAAAGAAAATTATAACCATATCACAGCTCACAGAAAATGTGCACCCCAAAGAACAAGATGGAATTTGTTAGATTCCACACCCCTCCTCCCTGCCGCCAAAATCTTGGGTAGTGCACATCTCCCTTTTACACTTCTAGCTCCTCTCAGCTTTGAAATCCAACATACATACATAAGAAACATTGGGGATAAGGAATGGTCATTCAACCTATTGAAACACATCCTGTTTTAGCTTAATATTAATTTCCAATCTTTTGCTACAGTAACTTTCATCAGAGCCCATCCATCTGATACATTAACTCTCCCATCAATGTCCATTCTGTTGGTACATTAAGTCTCTCATCATGGGTGTAATTGTATTGTAAGTATACCCAATGTTTCTGCATCTCTGATCTTGCTTGTGGATTAGTTCAAACATTTCTTTCTCTTTGAGTAGAGATTTTCTCTGTATATCCATTTTAAATTTACTTCTCATTCAATTTCATTTATGTTCTCTGGTATATTTAAGCAATAACCTCCATTTATAGTAAGAGTAATATTTAATATTTTATATACTTCAGTTAGATCCCAATGTTAAATTATGTGAAACAATACATTTAAGTTATATGAAACAGTGCTGCTTCCACAAAACATTTCATGAGATGTGTAAGCCTGGAGCTGTCATAATCCTGGCGTTAACTGTTCCTCTATTGTGCCACCCATATTACCCATTCACCAACATTGCCACTCACAGTACTCACTCCCTATAGTGCTACTAAAAGTAACTATTCACTACAGTACCATTCACATTAACCACTCTCTATAGTCCCACTTACATTAGTCTTTCTCATATAGAGCCACCATCCATACCTGTTTCCTACAGTGCCACTCACGTTGCCTGTTACCCTACAGGGCCACTACCATTACCATATGCCTTGTCCACTTCTGCAGCTATATATTTGATAGTTTTATTGAGATCATTGCATTACTAAATGGGATTACTTACAATGATAGAAAAAGTTGGTTGTCAATAGCAGGACAAACTTAAATTGCTTCGCATCATTTATTTGGTATTACCAGGCTCCCAACTGAAAGTGCTAATGCAGCACTCCTGGAACATTAAACACTATTTACTTCAGTAGGAACTGCATGCCCAGTAACTAGTGAAGTTTTATCTGCTGACCTTCCTTCATTGTGACAACTAATATTTTGAAGGCTTCCAAGAGTGTATATTCCAGGGCAGGTATTCAGAGGCCAAGGCTACTGATGCAATGAGAGACATCCTTGCTATAGTGACTACCTGTGAAGTTTTGTGAGAATGTGGTTCAATAGCTCAATATGCGTCAAACTCCTGTAGCCTTTCAGAAATCTTGTCACATTTTACCATACCTCTCAATTTGCTTTCATCAGCATAATTCTCCTTTTTTTTTGACAAGTATCAAGTTAAGACTATTTCCTTCTGTTTTCTTACACTGACCCTAATTATATTGTCATTTCAAATATTCCCCAAATTTTAGATCACCAACATGCTTTGCTTCATTACCCAGAACCAGGTGTTAAATAATGCTTGCTTTCTTGTTGGGAGCAGCAACGTATTAGCTGGGAAAACTGTCCTGAACACACTGGAGATAAAAAAACTCCGCTTTCTCACCACAAATAATTTCCCCATCCCTGTCTATTTTTGGATATTTAAAATATCTTACTATGTAACATTGGTATGAATCTTAAATGTATCAACTAAATTTCATCCTCAATTTCCTTTTGAACAATGTGATGGTATATTGTACACTTCCTTGGTAATACTCAAGTCAAGGTACGCTGTTTGTACTATTCTATTTGAATCTTTACACCCTAGTGCTATGATATTGGTCTGTTGCCTAGAGCAAAAAACGCCCACATCACCCTAATCCTCAAAAAATCTACCCTGGACCCTCCATTCTTTCAAATTGCCAGACTTTCTCCACCGTCCCTTCTCTCGTGCTCCTTTTCTCATCTCTCGCCTCTGTGCCCATCTTTCTCATCTCTCTAATCAACTTTTCTGATTCTGTCACAGCACTGAAGCAAGCTGAATTTTAGCCCCATATCCTCAATCACAAAGACTGCCTATTTCCACCGCTGGTTTTGATCTTTCAGAATTCCCTATATTCTAGAATGGTGCCCATGGATTGCAAGGTAGCAAAAGTAACCCCACTCTTCAAGAAAGGAGGGAGAGAGAAAAAAGGGAACAAAAGGCCAGCTAGCCTGACATTCGTAGGGAAAGTGCTAGATTCTATTATTAGGGATAACAGGGCACTTAGAAAATCACAATATGATCGGGTAGTGTCAACATTGATTTATGAAAGGGAAATCGTGTTTGACAAATCTGTTAAGAGGGTTTTGAGGATGTAACTAGTAGAGTAGATAAGAGGGAGTGAGTGGATGTAGTATATTTGGATTTTTAAAAAGCATTCCATAAAGTGCCGCACAAAAGGTAATGACACAAAATTAGCAGTCATGGGATTGAGGGATATATAGTAGCATGGATGGTGGATTGGTTAAAGGACAAAAAGCAGAAAGTGGGAATAAAGGGGTCACTTTCGGGTTGGCAGGCTGTAACGAGTGACATACTGCAAGGATCAGCTATTTTCAATCTTTTGAGGACTTAGCTGAGGGATCCAAGTTTGCTGATATACAAAATTAGGTGAGAAAGTACACTGAGGAGATTCAAAGAAGCTACCAATGGATTTAGACAGGTTAAATGTGCAGGGAAGAAGGTGGCAGATAAAATATAGTGTGGAAAAATGTGTAATTGTCCACTTTGGTAGGAAAGATAGAAAAGCAGGATATTTTTTAAATAGTGAGAGACTGGGAAATGTTGGTATTCAAGAATGATCTGGGTGTCCTTGTACGTGAATCACAGAAAGTTAATATGTAGGTACAGCAAGCATAGAAACATAGAACATTTATGGCACAAAAGGAGGCTGTTCGGCCCATCTTATCTGTGGTAGTCGAAAAAGAGCTATCCAGCCTAATCCCACTTTCCAGCTGTTGGTCCGTAGCCCTGTAGTTTACGGTACTTCAAATGCATATCCAAGAATTTTTAAAATGCAATCAGGGTTTCTGCCACTATTACCCTTTCAGACAGTCAGTTCCAGATCCCCATAACCCTCTGGGTGAAAATATTTCTCTTCAACTCCCTTCTGATTCTTTTGCTAATCACTGTAAATTTATGCTCCCTGGTTATTGGCCTCTCTACTAAGGAAAATAGGTTGTTCCTATCCACTCTATCTAGGTCCCCCATAATTTTATATACCTCAATTAAATCTTCCCTCAGCCTCCTGTGTTCAAAAGGAAATAACCCCAGCCTATCCAAACTTTCCTCATAGTTAAAATTCTTCATTCCTGGTAACGTCCTCGCAAACCATCTCTGTACCCTCTCTAATGCGATCACATCCTTCCTATAATGCGGTGACCAGAACTGTACACAGTACGCTAGCTGTGGCCTAACTAGTGTTTTATACACTTCGAGCATAACATTCCTGCTCTTATGTTCTATGCCTTGGCTATTAAAGGCAAGTATCCCATATGCCTTCTTAACCATCTTAAGCAATTAGGAAGGTAAACAGTATGTTAGCCTTTATTACAAAGGGATTGGAGTACAAGTTTAAAGAAGTCTTATTGCAATTGAACTGAGCCTTATTGAGACCACATCTGGAGTATTGTGTACAGTTTTGATCTCCCTACCTAAGAAAGGATGTGCTTGCTTTAGAGGAAGTGCAGTGTAGGTTCACTAGACTTATTTCCTGGGATGAGGAGAGATTGAGTAGACTAGGCCTATATTCTCTAGAGTTTAGAAGAATGATAGATGATCTCATTGAAACATATAAATTCCTAAGGGACTTGACAGGGTAGATGTTGGGAAGATGTTTCCCCTGGCTGGCGAGTCAAGAACAGTGGTCACAGTCTCAGAATAAGGGGTTGATTCATTAAGACTGGTATGAGGAGAAATTTCTTCACACAAAGGGTTGTGAACCTTTAGAACTCTACCGCAGAGAGCTGTGGATGCTCAGATGTTGAGTATATTCAAGTCAGACATTGACAGATTTTTGGATACTAAGAGAATCAAGGGATGTGGGGATAGTGCAAGAAGGCGTGGCTGAGGTGTATGATCAGCCATGATCTCATTGAATGGCAGAGCAGGCTTGAGGGGCCAAATGGCTGAAGTCAATCCCATGCAATGCACAGAGAAAGGTGAGTAAAAAACAGTAGATTTTAATAAACATGCCCTGTGTGTAGTGTCTGGTACACTGTTAATATCCTTTGAGCAGTGTATTGTAGGAGGTGATATTAGAAGGCCCTTGTAAAAGAGGGGATAATGAACCCCACAGACAGGTATGGGAGCAGGACTACTTGCCTAAAAAACTTACTGCAGTTCTTCAAGGAAACAGTGGACCTCTATGATGGTGGAAGTTCTGTGAAAATGATATATTTAGGTTTCAGCAAAACATTTGATACTGCACATCCCAAGCAATTGGTCCAAAAGACAGAAAGGCATGTAACAGAAGCAAGCTCCTGAGACAGACTGAAAGATAGTTGTGCGTGGAGGTGGCAAAGAGTGACTAGTGGTGTGACACATAGATTTATGCTATGGCTTTTGATGCTTAGAGTTTATATACAAAAATGGTTTGGAATAGGAATTTGGAGCTGGCCTTGCTGTTATTGGCTCCTGGTGCCTAGTTCCTTCCATTTAAAATTCTTAATCCTTGAGTTTAAATACCATCATGGCCTTGCATTTCCCTATCTCCTTCAGCCTTCCAACTGCTCCCGAACTTTCCCTTCCTGTGATTCTGGCTCTTTGCGCCGCCCCCTTTCTTTCACATCATTTGGTGTCTTCAGTTTTCTAAGAGACATGCACTGCAGTTCCTCTTTAAACCTCTCCACCTCTGCAGTTCCCTCTGCTTCATAAAACCCACATATTTGACCAAGCCTTTTGTCACCCTCTCTAATATTGCCTTCTTTGGTTTGGCAACCATTTTTGACACCTAAAGCTTGTATGAACAGCATTGGGATGTTTTTTTCTGTGTTAAAGGTGCAATATAAATGCAAGTTATTATATCTCCACTGATTCCTAGTCTCTATTATGAATGCTGGACTTTGTAACATGATTATGTTTTAAAAACTGTGATTTTTAAAAAGTTAACAATAGAGACAGAGAAGTCAGGTGAGCTCACATCGACTCAGCTTAAAGACAAAATAGGAATCTTGGTTACCAAGATAGCAGAGATCCCAGATGAAAGAAATTTTTGAAAAGCAGAGACTTCAGGGGTATAACAGCTGAAGAATAATGGGTTTCACCCTCCCAGACTTTCAGATCATAAAGAAGGAGTCAGTAATTCTGAGGATGTAAATGTGCTTGGCAGCTGCTAATACCTGGAAACAATGGAAAGCCTGGGTGGCCTTGCTGAAGCCAGACTTATGGACTTTGCATATTGGAAAAGGGCAATTGCCTATTGACTTTTGACTCCAGATAAATTAAACAGATTTTGTGAAGGCAGACAGGCTGCAAAGACCAGTAGTGGCAGCCTCAAGGGGGAGAGAGAAGGAACACCTGCTGTCAGAGAAGACTGATACAGCGAAAGGCTGTGAAGACTTGAACATGTTTGAAGTTAGCGGAGAAGAAAAAGACCAACAGGATCACCAGAGATTGCCTTATTCACGGACGCCCAGGTTGAAATTGCTCGGAGAAATGAGCAAAGAGGACATTGACTTTGAGAAAGGTCCGGGAGATCCAACCCATTGCAACTGGAGGAGTTTGGGGCTTTGAGCTGCAAAGATTTCACCATCATGGAGGACTGTGTAACATATAAGTGTGGTGTGAGGCTTACAAGTATTTTAATAAGTGAAGAAAATGTCTTTCTCTGTAATTTGGGGTATCAGATACTTACACAATATTATTTAGTTAATGGGGATTTCTTTTAGTTCAGTTATTGTAATAAAAGTCTTAAAACATGAAATCTTGAGGTTGTAACAGTCTGATTACCTTGCATTTATCCACATTAAATGACAATTGCCACTCTTTAACCCACGTTCCCAACTTATCTAGATGTGTTTGTGTTTTGTTTGCTACTTCCTGTTACTTGACTCCCTCATCTAATTTAATGTTATCTGGAGGCTTGTTCCCTGATCCAAATAATTTTGTATATAAACTATAAGCATCAAAAGCCACAGCAATAATCTGTGTAGCCCCCCGCTAGTCACTCTTTGCCACCTCCATTGCCAACCATCTTTCAGTCTGTGTTAGAAGCTTCCTTCCTGTTACATGCCTTTCTGTCTTGTGGAGTAATTGCTTTGGATGTGCAGTATCCTGAAGAGCAGCTGTAAGTTTTTTAGGCAAAAAGTCTTTATCTCTGTATCTCTCTATCTATCATCAATCAATCAATCGTTATCCCCTCTTTTACAAAGGCCTTCTAATACCACCTCCTACAATGCACTGCTCATAGTATATTAATAACATACCGGATGCTACCCACAGGGCATATTTCCTAAAATCTACTGTTTTTTATTCACCTTTCTCAGTGCATTGTATTGCATGGGATTCACTTCTGCAAGTGGAGACAATGCAAGGAATGGCAACATCTGTCCTGTACAGAAAGCGGCTGCTACTTCATTTTGCCTACATTTATTAAAAGCTTCTTGACGAAGACATATTAATTGTGTTGGGTATTGATGGGAATCACTGCATAGATTGTCACATGAAAAACATCACTACCACAAAGTGTGTTGTTTTGGGATGGCTTGATTACATCAGTTAAGTCAGATTCTTAGAGTAATGCTGGACAGCATTACAAATGCAGGGATGCTGCATATGGTAGGTTTGGTGTGGACGGCTCTTTGGAACATGGGGGGAATAACTGCAATCATCCTTTTTGTTGGAATATGTATTTCCTGGTTCACAAGGGGTTGTGTCAATAACCCTCTGCCAAAAGCTTTTTGTGCTCTGTTATGAGAATTCTATTTTCCTTTAGATGTCGAAAGTGTTCCTCAGCCAGTTTCTCAGTCACCGTGTCCAGCACAGGATGAAAAGAAGCAAGAAGAGCAGATTCCCAATGAACCACAGGCTCAAACAATCAGCATCACCCAGCAGTCAGAGGAGACAGCAACAGAAGTTGGCTCCATCATCAGCAAAGTCGGACCAGAATTGACCCAGGGCTCTAGCAAAGCATCTCCCAAAACAGAGTCAGCACGAAGCAGCCCAAGGTCTTGTCCAACTCCGGAGGTAAGTCACAGTAGAACGATGTTAACTGTTTTGCAGACTGACTTATACCCTTTGGTTCAATTTATGCAATAGTCTTAAGCTTTCCATTAGATGCCCAACATTCTACCCCCCCACCCCCCCAAGAAAGTGGGCAGTCTGTTCACTGCCCGATCATGCACTGACTCTTTCTCAATTTTTTCCACATTGACTCTGTGCTGTCAGACTGCTTGGATAAGGCACAATTTTCTGCAGATAAAATTTGGAAGACCAATTAATCCTTTTCAGCCCTTCCACCAAAAGCCTCATACGTTTGCCAATGATTTAATTACATTCCCAGTCACGGTCTCTGGCTCAACCAGTTACAACATCTTGCAATATTTGACATTGAACTGAATTCCTGACTCATTCATGTCAATTGAAGACTGCCCTTTTCCAACTCCATAAGTCATCTGCCGCGCCATTACCTCAGCCGATCTACCACTGAAATACATCCATGCCTCTGTCACATTCCAATACACTCTAGCCAGCCTCCCATTCTCAACCATCTGTACACTTCAGTTCACCCTAAACTCTGCTTACTGTATCCTATCCCGCACCAAGTTCTGTTTGCTTATCGCTCCTGTCCTCCTGATCTACACTGGGTCCTGGTCTCCAGTCCCTCAAATTTAGCATTTTCATCCTTGTGTTTAAATCTCTCGATTGCCACTTCCTCTCCTAGCTCTGTAGCCTTCTCCAACTCTACAACCTCCCTTGAACTCTTCGTTCCTCTGACCTTGGCTTCTTGTGCATACCCACTTCTTTCACCTCACTATTAGCAGCTGTGCCATTTGCTGTCCACACTCTGGAATTCCCTCCACTTCCCTTTTTACCTTGAAACCCACATCTTTGACTAACGTTTTGGTCACTGCTGCTAAGTTCTTCTTTGGCTTAGCCTCCATTTTTGTGATTTCACCTCTGTTAAGTACATGGGGATTTTTTAAAAATTTGAAACATTATATAAATGTTAGTTATCATAGTGATCGATATTGCACAAAATTTCTGAGCTGTTTTAAACAGAACTGTAAGTTCTGGACTGTAAACTGTAAAATTCATTATTCACTGCAGGAGTGCAGCTTTAAGCTTGTTATAGTTATCCACTTGTTGATGGATGTAATGGTGAAAGAGTGGCTATTCGAAATGTTGATGATACAGTTGGAAGGTTGATGTAAGCCTGTAGCCCCATTTTTTTAAATCATAGAAGCATACAAAGAAAAGGCCACGAGAGACCATCAGGTTGATTAGTGTCCCATCCATTAGATTCGCTGTGTTGGGCACCACCCTTCCCAGTGACTAGCGACGACTAATTCCTGGAGAAAACAAAAAACTATGATTGTTTTCCAGAAAAATGTGTTCCTGACTCCATAAGAAGATAAAAAATACAGGAGACCTGCATGCTGCTCACTATACATCCTAGAGATACTTAACTAACCTCCTCCCCCCACACTACCCCTCACCCCCTCCAATATTTATTTATTTATTTTATTTAGAGATACAGCACTGAAACAGGCCCTTCGGCCCACCGAGTCTGTGCCAACCAACAACCACCCATTTATACTAACCCTGCAATCCCATATTCTCTACCACCTACCTACACTAGGGGCAATTTACAATGGCCAATTTACCTATCACCTGCAAGTCTTTGGCTGTGGGAGGAAACCGGAGCACCCGGCGAAAGCCCACGCGGTCACAGGGAGAACTTGCAAACTCCGCGCAGGCACTACCCAGAATTGAACCTGGGTCCCTGGAGCTGTGAGGCTGCGGTGCTAACCACTGCGCCGCTGTGTTGTTAGGAAAATCGGACTACATGGGACCTGACAGAACCATAACTATCCCAAAGGTCACTTCCTACCCCACTTTGCCTTAACCTTAATAAGTAAAATTATCCATCACCCGCTTGAAATTCAATGCTCACCACTTGCACTAGCTATCTCTGTAAAGATGTTATACTTGAACTGTATATTCATCTCTTTTCATCCAGCCTTGAATCCATATATATTCTGTTGTCCTAAGTCTGTGGTTATATTGAATATAATTCAGGGATTCCTTGATCCAGTCACTGGTAATGTAGTTGGGATTATGTGGACCATGTGTTGGGCAGTAGAAGTTGGTTGTCCCACTTGAGGGAGCCTTAGACATAACAGCTATAATATGTTAAAATTTTTACATCTACACACTTTCCCTGTCTACAAACTATCTACGGACCACAATTTTGCATTATCTTTTTTCATAATTCTTTATGTCCACTGAAACTGGAAACTACCTTTGTAAACTCATCATGCTGTAATTGCATTACTCACCAATGGTGGTGCTATATTGCCTCAGTCATGTACCTCCCCGCTTCACAGTTTGGATTGTCGTAAAACACCTCTGCACTAACCAACTTTATCTATTTCCCAAAATAAGAAGCTCTCCTATTCGGCCTTCATGCAAGCCTTTGAAAATTGCCTTGTTGTGATTGGTGTCTGTTATATATGAATTGCAGGTAGATACAGCCAGTGAAGCGGAGGAGTTGGACATTGACAATGTCTCATCCATTCCAGAGCCCGAGAGCAGAGTAACTGCAAAATTGAAGGTGTTCATCGCTCGTTACAGGTAAACTCCTGTGATTCTTGTTCTCTTCCATTTAATGACAAGTGACCATGCCCTATAGGCATAAACATTAAACTAAGCTTGTGGATCTAATCACATTACTCAGCCCGGGAGATGGAGTTTACAGCTACATCCAGTAGCAATTATCCAGTGTAAACCAAGAAAGAAGGTTTGAGGTAGTTAGAAAGAATGTCATTGGTCCCAACGGTAATATGAAGCAAATAGATGGAAAAAGGGCTGACTAGCCAAAATATATCTAAAGGGGACAAGAGAGCAACACTACTTTTGTTTTAGAATTGCAGTATTTCAAGAGCAGACATGGTTGCTAGTCTCTGGCTGTACAGTGTTGTTGGAGGGAGCTAGCATTATTTCAGGACCTGTTCTTTTAATCTACTCTCTGCTGTTGATTGGCCATCTTGTCAGGAGCAGGTCCCTGCTAGTTGTAATGGGGAATTTGTCTCATTTTCCTGGCCATAGAGTGAAGGGAGTGCACCTGAAAAAGTCTTTTGGCAATCTGATGGAGGGTGGCAGGGGAGGACGTTTCTGTTCCCTAGTGGTCTATGGGTATTGTTTGCCTGTGCAAGGATGTATTCAGTCAGTATCCCAGGTGATACATTGGATATCTATCTCTGAATTCAGTGGAAGTCTGAAAAAGGAGTCTTTCCTCCCAACAGGTTGTCAGTGATGTTTTTGTGTTTATGAGGAGTTAATTTGTTGGGGGTGAATTTGTTCCTCAGGGGTTGGTGCAAGATAACTTCTGGGGGAGGGTCACTGCAGGCATGATTTCTGGGATTGTCGAGATTTGGTGCTTTGCTGTTGACTTAATTTCAATTTTTCCTGAATCCTTTCTCACTTCCAGTTACAACCCTTTTGATGGGCCCAATGAGAACCCAGAGGCAGAACTGCCTCTAACAGCAGGAGAGTATATTTACGTGTATGGAGACATGGATGAAGATGGATTTTATGAAGGTTTGACTGACATAACTACTATAAGAATGCATTCTTTATATTACTAATGATCAAGTATGAATTGTTGTGTGCTTCTGCTCATACCCCTGATACCAAGTTACACTACACAGTGGAGCAGCAATATACAAACAGTGATCTGTACGGAGATTTGATAGCAGCTAAAAGCTGGTGGTCAGTTATGAAAAGACCTTTATCATGATTGAATCACAGAGGGACAAACAGATGTGGCTGAAGCTCCACACCTTTCGCTAGTTGATCCACTGTTCTGTTGGGTATGATGTATGGCTATGCTCTGCCCTGGAGCATGGTGGCAGTGCACTCTCACATTTTGTAGTGAGTTCTGCTGCTCACCATGCTGCTCAGCAGGAGCTCCATTTACCTGCTATCTACCTAGTTGTTTGATGGTCAACTTGGAACTAGCCTCATGGTGGGGCAGGAAGTAAGTGGGACCCTGTTGGAGTTGAGATTACCTGGCAATGAAACATGGAAACCAAGTTGACCCTATGTGGCAGATTCAGTAACCAATACAGGCAGGTTCACAAGATTGAAAATTTTCCAGGCAGCTGGAATAGTGGAATTTGGGGGTAGATCTGCTTATGGTCGGGGTTGGGATTCTTCCCAATTGGATCCAAAGTACTCTTCAGTCTGTGTTGGATCTCCAATACACAAAGTTGATGGTATGTTGGATTTGCAGTACCCTAACTTTAAGGTGATCCTGGCTGGGAAAGCAGAGGAGCTTACCAGTTCTCTGCCCCAGCAGACTGCACACTTCAGCCAGTTAAACTTTGGTTGTACCCCCGACACTCACTTGGGAGCCCTTGGCCTTGGCTCTGCCAATCTAGCATGCACATCTTGGATGTGTCCCTGTGGGGAGAGTGTGTGCACTTCATATCGGACAAAATGAAGCCCTGCCTATTTGGATTCCTAAGAGTGTACCGCTGAAATGTTAACCTTAGCTCAGTGGCAGCACTCTCAGAAGGTTTTGGATTCAAGTTTGAACATATAATCTAGATTGACATTTCAATGCAGTATTGAGAGAGTGCTGCAGTGTTGGACGTTATGTCTTTTGGATGAGATGTTAAACCAAGACCCCATCTGCCCATGGTACTGTTTGAGGAAGAGCGGGGAAGTTCTGCCCAGTAACCTTCAACCAACATCATTTTAAAAAAATAGATGATCTGGTCATTTGCTATGTGCAAATTGGCTGCTGTGTTTTCTTACATTACAAAGTACTTCATGAACTGTAAAGTACTTTGGACAGCCTGAGATCATGAAAGACACTATATAAATGCAAATTATTTTTCCTTTTTTGTTTGCAACTGCTTAAATAAGCTGATGAGTTTCCACAAGTGTGACGCACCCTTGGGGTCCCTAAGCCTTGGCCCTGCCAATTTGCCCTGATCTTTGATTACATAACATTGTAGCTTTAATCCAGGAATAAAGATCCCATACAGAAAATGAGGGACCTGACCCTACTTCTTTATGTAATGTTGGTGAAAGTGCTGTTTAGTCCAGTGTACTCACAGTTTCACACAAGTACTCTAACTTTAGCTGAGTAACACACATACATCCAATGTGTGTGTATAGATACATGCAGTCATTGTGTTTGTAATGTGTGTGTACATGGTGCAGCCACAAATGCTTTCGAGCAAGTGTAATGTAGTTAGGATCACAACCGTGTACTAAATCTCCAATACAGAGTGTCTCAAGATGATGTGTGTTGAGTTCCAGAAAGCCAGGTGGTGAAGGATGGAACTGGAGCCAATCTTTTCACACTTTCAGAAGTTTATTTACAGAAATACACATTAGAAAAATGCACCCCCTAACTCCAACTACCACTGTTTGTCTTCCTATTTATAGGGGCACAAGTGAATCCTCAGTAATGCCGGCCACCTGCATACAATTAAATATAATTAATATACAATTAACAGATTCCCTTCCCTCTCTTTAAATAAAAATTACATTTTATATGTACAACCAAAATTTCAAAACAAATCAAAGACCTCCATATTCTATACAAAGCATTACATTGTGAGATGCACCTCCTCTAGGGCTGCTAACAAACTTTTTATGTTGTGGGGCAACCTTAAGAACGGACCACCTTAAAGACCTGTAAGTGAAGATCCACCACAAGAAGTGATGTCATGTCACACAACCAGTTAGTTGTGGGTGGGGCCCATCAGAGCAAGACATGTATTGATGTAGCTCATGTAATAACTGTATATATATATATGTTCCAGGTGTAATAAAACCCACTTTTACTCCGGATATTACTTGTAGTCCTTTGAGTATTACAATTGATCACAGACCAAAGGAACAAGTAATAATACATGATGGCAATGTTTGGGATATATTTTTGCCTGAGGACCACCAAAAATTACATTGTGGCAACATTGGATTTTTTCTGAAGAACAAAACAACAAAGAGAAACAAAGAACAGCAGGCTGCCTAACTGGAGTGGCTGAAGAGACTGGACAGCAGTCAGCAGGAGACCCCACAATACTGCAGCAAGCTTGACTACAGACAGGATCCCAGGAGGTGTTGAAACCCTGAGTACAGCAGGCAAATTGCCAGGAGACTGGAGCTTTCATCTATCTGGCAGTGGGTTGAAAAATTTGAAAAGCAGTAGCTGAAGCCATTACTGATTTTGTTTTCCCAGTATTTTTGCTTTGTAGGTGGGCCCTAAGCCGAAAAGTGTGGGAAGAACTCGACAGCGCCATTGGAGGTCCAGCAGAAAGCAAAAGGCTGGTTGTGGCAGCTGCTAGTACTGCAAGCTCCAGCCTTCTTAAAAACTGCTCTGTTGAAATAAAAGGCAGCTCACAGTTAGAAAAATGAACCAGTCTGTGTAAACATAGCTGTTGCTCTGTTTTAAAAAAGATTTAGTCTCACTCTTAAAAGGGGCAGGCCTGCAAAAACAAATCTGTCTTAAAAAGGAAATTTAAAAAACTGCCTGTGAAAAAGCCTGTAATTAAATTTTAAAAAGTCAGGATCACTAAGACAATGGCTTTCAGATATCCAGTTATAGACTGGCAAGCATCAGGCATAGCATCTGAATTTAAACTGTTCTGACAGCAAATAGAGATGCATTTCCTGGATCAAGAAGTGAGCAAACCAGAGAAACAAGCTACCAAAATTAAGATCGCACTGGGAGGTGAGGGCTTGCAACAGATCAATCTGTCAGGATTGTCAGCTGAGGATCAGAAGGACCCCAGCAAGATATGGACATTCCTGGAGCAGCAACTCAAAGTGAAGGTAAATTTCCGAGCACATAGGCTTGAGCTTATGACCTACTGGCAAAGGCGAGAGAGTCCATTGATCAGTTTGTTGCAAGGTGCTGAGACAAAGCTCAATAATGTGACTTTGCAGATATCGAACTGTCAGAACAGGTTATGGATCTAGTAATCTTGTCTACCTCACTAGAGGCCTTTCAAAAATGCCTGCAAGAAAAGAAGAGCACACCTTAGATGCACTACTCAATGATGGAAGGAAATTTGAAGCCATCATGGATGGGTGCCAACAGTTACAAGCATTGGGGATGGCTACAACAATTGGTATGGTTACCAAGACTCAGAAGTCTGCTAAGCCTTGTGGCAAATGTGGCCTGACTCACCCATTTCGCAGTTGTCCAGCATACGAGGACCAGTGCAAAGCTTGTGGCTGGCAAGGACATTGGGCTAGGCAGTGCAGAAGGCCGAGTTCAGATACTGCACACAGGAATGGTGGCAGATCACATGCAGAGAGAATGTCTGCAAGACAGGATGGCAAACACAAAAGGTATGCCAGCGCACAACAAAAGCCCAAGCAGGTACATCAGGTCAGCAGAGAGGCAGATTGCCAGGAGGACATGAATGAAGAATGCACTTGTGTGAACAGCAAGCAAGCATTCCACATAATTAACTTGGATCAACGTGCCAATGCTTTTATGCAATCTGAGGCATTCACCATGATTGGGATTATATGTCCACAGGAGAGCGGCAAGCATAAGCTCAGAGTAAAAATTGACACTGGAGCAAGTGCAAATATTTTGTCCATCTGTATACTGAAGGAAATGTACTCAAAGAAATGGGAATCTATGGTGCAGCCCACCACAGCGAGACTGACTGCTTACAATGGTTCTCCAGTCAAGCGCATTGGAATGATAACCTTACAGTGCAGCTAGGGGAGCTGTGAATAGCGACCACAAATGGTTTATATTGTTGACACATCTGGACCAGCTGTCACAGGACTTCAATTATGCCAAAATTTTCGAATTGTCACAATACATGAGGTCAGTACCGCACCAAAAGGTATGGAAGGTTGCAACATGGAGTCAGTTAGAGACCTTAGTTTAGAGATACAGCACTGAAACAGGCCCTTCGGCCCACCGAGTCTGTGCCGACCATCAACCACCCATTTATACTAATCCTACACTAATCCCATATTCCTACCACATCCCCACCTGTCCCTATATTTCCCTACCACCTACCTATACTAGGGGCAATTTATAATGGCCAATTTACCTATCAACCTGCAAGTCTTTGGCATGTGGGAGGAAACCGGAGCACCCGGAGGAAACCCACGCAGACACAGGGAGAACTTGCAAACTCCACTCAGGCAGTACCCAGAATTGAACCCAGGTCGCTGGAGCTGTGAGGCTGCGGTGCTAACCACTGCGCCACTGTGCCGAAACTATCCAGACAGGTTTGATGTAATCGGCAATATCAAGGGTGATGCCATATTGCACGTGGGGGAGGAAGTAGTTTCTACTATTGACTCGCCAAGGAGCTTGGATGGGGCAGATTTGTAAGGAGCATCCAGGAGGGCTTCTTGAAACAATATGTAGATAGTCCAACTCGGGATGGGGCCATACTGGACCTGGTATTGGGGAATGAGCCCAGCCAGGTGGTCGAAGTTTCAGTAGGGGAGCATTTCGGGAACAGTGACCATAATTCCATAAGTTTTAAGGTACTTGTGGATAAGGATAAGAGTAGGCCTCGGGTGAAGGTGCTAAATTGGGGGAAGGCTAATTATAACAATATTAGGCAGGAACTGAAGAATTTAGATTGGGGGCGGCTGTTTGATGGTAAATCAACATCTGACACGTGGGAGTCTTTCAAACGTCAGTTGATTAACGGCATGTTCCTGTGAGGAAGAAGGATAAGTTTGGCAAGTTTCGGGAACCTTGGATTACGCGGGATATTGTGAGCCTAGTCAAAAAGAAAAAGGAAGCATTCGTAAGGGCTGGAAGGCTAGGAACAGACAAATCCCTTGAGGAATATAAAGACAGTAGGAAGGAACTTAAGCAAGGAGTCAGGAGGGCTAAAAGGGGTCATGAAAAGTCATTGGCAAACAGGAAAATTCCAAGGCTTTTTATACGTATATAAAGAGCAAGAGGGTAACTAGGGAAAGGGTTGGCCCACTCAAGGACAGAGAAGGGAATCTATGTGTGGAGCCAGAGGAAATGGGCGAGGTACTAAATGAGTACTTTGCATCAGTATTCACCAAAGAGAAGGACTTGGTGGATGATGAGCCTAGGGAAGGGAGTGGAGAGAGTCTCAGTTATCTCATTATCAAAAAGGAGGAGGTGTTGGATGTCTTACAAAGCATTAAGGTAGATAAGTCCCCAGGGCCTGATGGGATCTACCCCAGAATACTGAGGGAGGCAAGGGAGGTAATTGCTGGGGCCTTGACAGAAATCTTTGCATCCTCATTGGCTACAGGTGAGATCCCAGAGGACTGGAGAATAACCAATGTTGTTCCTTTGTTTAAGAAGGGTAGCAAGGATAATCCAGGAAATTATAGGCCGATGAGCTTTACGTCAGTGGTAGGGAAATTATTGGAGAGGATTCTTCGGGACAGGATTTACTTCCATTTGGAAACAAACAAACTCATTAGCGAGAGGCAGCATGGTTTTGTGAAAGGGAGGTCGTGTCTCACTAATTTGATTGAGTTTTTTGAGGAAGTGACGAAGATGATTGATGAAGGAAGGGCAGTGGATGTTATCTATATGGACTTCAGTAAAGCCTTTGACAAGGTCCCTCATGGCAGACTGGTGCAAAAGGTGAAGTCACACGGGGTCAGAGGTGAGCTGGCAAGATGGATACAGAACTAGCTCGGTCATAAAAGACAGAGAGGAGCAGTGGAAGGGTGCTTTTCTGAATGGAGGGATGCGACTAGTGGTGTTCCGCAGGGATCAGTGTTGGGACCTTTGCTGTTTGTAGTATATATAAATGATTTGGAGGAAAATGTAGCTGGTCTGATTAGTAAGTTGGCGGACGAGACAAAGGTTGGAGGAGTTGCGGATAGTGATGAGGATTGTCAGAGGATACAGCAGGATAAAGATCGGTTGGAGAAATGGCAGATGGAGTTTAATCCGGACAAATGTGAAGTAATGCATTTTGGAAGATCTAATACAGGTGGAAAGTACACAGTAAATGGCAGAACCCTTAGGAGTATTGACAGGCAGAGAGATCTGGGCGTACAGGTCCACAGGTCACTGAAAGTGGCAACGCAGGTGGATAAGGTAGTCAAGAAGGCATACGGCGTGCTTGCCTTCATCGGTCGGGGCATAGAGTATAAAAATTGGCAAATCATGCTGCAGCTGTACAGAACTTTAGTTAGGCCACACTTAGAATATTGCGTGCAATTCTGGTCGCCACACTACCAGAAGGACGTGGTGGCTTTGGAGAGGGTACAGAAGAGGTTTACCAGGATGTTGTCTAGTCTGGAGGGCATTAGCTATGAGGAGAGGTTGGATAAACTCGGATTGTTTTCACTGGAACGACGGAGGTGGCGGGGGCGACATGATAGAGGTTTACAAAGTTATGAGCGGCATGGACAGAGTGGATAGTCAGAAGCTTTTTCCCAGGGTGGAAGAGTCAGTTACTAGGGGACATAGGTTTAAGGTGAGAGGGGCAAAGTTTAGAGGGGATGTGCGAGGCAAGTTCTTTACACAGAGGGTGGTGAGTGCCTGGAACTTGCTGCCGGGGGAGGTGGTAGAAGCAGGTACGATAGCGACGTTTAGGAGTATTCTTGACAAATACATGAATAGGATGGGAATAGAGGGACACGGTCCCCGGAAGTGCAGAAGGTTTTAGTTTAGGCAGGCATCAAGATCGGAACAGGCTTGGAGGGCCGAATGGCCTGTTCCTGTGCTGTACTGTTCTTTGTTCTTTGTTTGCAGCATGTACATTCAAGAGAAGCTTAAAGTGGAGCCTGATGAGATGGAGTGCAATGGAGTCATTCACCGAGTGCTAATTCCTGGACTCTGGACATCAAGATCAGCTCTCACTGCCCCTCGACACATCTCCTTTCTAAATGTCTGTTCACCTCTGTGATGGACTACATTGGAATAAACTGTCAGACTCTGCTTCTGTCCATAATTTGCTGCTCTTCTTAGCTCTATGAGCTATGGAAAAGATCTGGAAAAATCTAGATCTCGATCTTCTCTCAAACTTGGCTTCAATTCCTGTCTTCACTCGTCATCAAGATGATGCTTCTGCTCTAGACTATACTGGCTATTCCGTAAGGCCCAACTTCTGTCTCTGATCTGCTGCTCTTTTGCGCCATTTTTTAAACATAAATTCATGGGGTGAGGGCATCACTGGCAAGGCCAGCATTTTTGCCCATCCCTAATTGCCTTTAAGAAGGTGGTGGTGAGCTTCCTTCTTGAACTGCTGCAGTCCATGCGGTGTAAATACACCCACAGTGCTGTTAGGGAGGGAATTCCAGGATTTTGATCTGGCAACAGTGAAGGAACGGCAATATACTTCTAAGTCAGGATGGTGTGTGACTTGGAGAGGAACTTGCAGATGGTGGTGTTCCCATCAGTCTGCTGCCTTTGTTCTTCTAGGTTGTTGAGGTTGTGAATTTGGAAGGTGCTGTAGAAGGAGCCTTGGCAAATGCCTGCAGTGTATCTTGTAGATGGTGCACACTGCAGCCACTGTGTGCCAGTGGTGGAGGGAGTGAATGTTTAAGGTGGTGGATGGGGTGTCGATCAAGTGGGCTGCTTTATCCTGGAAAAGTAATTTTGATCAGTTTGCAACCCTTCCTCTACCACTGTGATCAAGAGACTTCAGTCTCCTGCTGAGCCTGTGATTGGCTACTGGTTATACTGGTTTTTCAGCTTCAGTCTGTTCCTGACCAGAAAATCATTTGCCTGGGCTAAGAACAAACTTCTGCTGCTTCTAGATTTATGGTGTCTTCTGACTTTGCCATCATCTTTCTTATCCTGAAGCTGACTCTGTACACCTGCATTCCCACGAAAATACTCCATCAGTGTGTCCTCCGATATTCTACCCTCATTTAGCTTCTGGACTTCACTCACTACATCTGTCTCTGAATTCAGACAACATTTTGGCGATGCTCCACTCTGACTCTAACCTATCTATGTCATTGTTATCCTACCACGGGACTTCTAATTTTAACTCTGGACTCCTTATTATCTCTTATATATTTCCTATTTCCTGTTTACTGTCAGGTTTCTATGTATCCTAATTTTTATGTAACCAGGCCTATGTAACTTGAGCTTTCCCTGAGTCCATTCGCGTGCACATTTTGCCTGCTGAATCCATCACCACAATTCCACTTCTGCTTTTTCTTTACTTTTCTCTTTACCTCTCCTAGATGCTTCTCTTCTATTGTCATGCATCCTTTCACTTCTCCCCTCTGAGGTACTCTTCCCTCCAAAACCCTAACCCAATCCTTCCATACTCCACAACCTTCTTGTTCTCACAATAATATCCCAGGCTTCACTCTGTGTCTCTCTTAGCATTCTCGAAAGGTCTTATCGAGGCACTCGGCACTGGCTCGTTGCGAGCAGCATCCCCAGTTGGCCCCATCCCACTCTCTTATCGACCTTCCCACCCAGTACACCTGGGACTGGAGGTTAATCTTGCCGATCTCATTCCTGTCCAACTCACCCCTCCCACTGCTGACACTGTGGACTCTGCCAGTGGATCAGCTCTCACTGCCCTTCGACACATCTCCTTTCTAAATGTCTGTTCGGTTGTGAACAAGACCCTTGCCATCCATAAACCTATTGTGGACGATTGCATCAACATCATGGCCTTAACAGAAACGTGGCTGAGGGGTGATGGCACCTTTCCGCTTAATGGAGCTTCCGTACCTGGCTATACCTTTCACCGCTAGCCCCGTCAAGACCATCGCGGTGGCGGGGTGGTGCTTATCACCAGATCACACCTTGGCCTTGGTCTCACCCCCTACTCCTCTGAACTTTTTCTTCCTTTGAGAATCTCACCTTGTTCCACCCCCTCACCTCATTCTGTACCATGCTCCCAAGGGCAATAAAAATTTTCTCACCGAAATATCTTCACTGCTTTCCTCCCTCATCCTCTGCACTGAACAACTTCTCATCCTCAGTGATTTCAATCTCCATCTCAACTCTCTTTCTGAGTTCACTGCCCTTTTATCCTCCCTAAATCTCTCCATCCATGTATACATCGCATATTCACAGCCACCCTCTTGATCTTGCCATCTCACATGGTTTTGCTAGTCCCATCATATCAATCACAGATAAGGCCATCCCTCATTGCTTTCTTGTGTCACTCTCCAGCCACATTTCTCTTTCACGCCCCAACCCTACGTCCTTCTGCATCTGCCCCTGGACAAAAATATCCCGCAATTCACTTACAACTGCACTTTCAAAATCCCAACTGTCTGGCCTTTGGCCGTCTGCCACATTTCTGCAGCTATTGATTTGCTCAACTGCTCCCTCACCTCCACCTTTGATGGCCTCATTCTCAATAAAACTATTACTCTCTCTCAGCTTGGCCGTTCCCCCGGTAAGACCCTCATCTCCGCTTCCTTAAGTCCAAGGGATGCAGACTTGAAAGGATGTGTTGGGCAACTCGTTTAGCCATTCGCCACCAGATCTGGCGGAACCATATAAAGCACTATCGGGTCCTGCTGTCATCTGCTAATACTGCTCTCTATTCCAGAATTATCCTGGAATGCAAAGGTAACCCCCGGCTTCTTTTCTGTTCTGCAAACTGGCTTCTTAAACCCTCTCTTCTCTGTCTGCTCCACCCTCACCTCCAACAATAAGTGCAAGGAGCTCATGGACTTCTTAGTCAATAAAATTGAGACCATCCAAGCTGCCTCTGCCATGTCTCTCCCTTCCACTAGTCCGCTGGGCCAAACTTCCTCTAAAGTTTCCCCTGCCCTAGCCCTGAACTCACATATTTTGTTCGTTTCTTTCCTATCTCCTCATGTCATCTCCAAGTTCATCTTGTCCATGAGATTTACCTCCTGCTCCCTCAACCCTATTCTCACTAAACTGCTGACCGCACAACTTCCCCCTCCTAGTTCCCATGTTAGCCAATATTGTTAATGGTCCTCTCTCTTCAGATGTTGTCCCTCTCTCCTTTAAATCTGCTGTCATCACCCCCTCCTCAAAAAACCATGTATGTTGATGAAACCCAGCAGTGACAGCCAGCTCTAGGTCACTGCCACCTCTCTCAACCCCTTAATGTTTCTAAATTGTCAGACTGCTTCACCAACATCCAGTACTTGATGAACAGAAATTCCTTCAATTACATATTGGGAGACCAAAGCCATTGTCTTCCGTCCCTGCCACAAACTTGGTTCCCTAGTCACCAACCACATCTCTGTCCCTAGCAACAGTCTGTGGCTGAACCAGACTGTTCATAACAATGGTATCATATTCGACCCCAAGATGAGCTTCCAACGGCATATCTGCACCAACACTGAGACTATTTCCACCTCTGTAATCTTGCCCTACTCTGCCCCTGCCTCAGCTCATCTACTGCTGAAATCCTTAGCCGTACCTTTTTTACCTCTAGACTTAACTATTCTAACAGACTCCTGGTCAGCCTCTCACATCTACCCTTCGCAAACTTGAGGTCATCCAAAAATCTGCTGCCTGTGTCCTAACTCACTGCATGTCCCATTCACCTCTCACCCCTGTGCTCACTGAACTACATTGGCTCCTGGGCAAGCAACATCTTAATTTGAAAATTCTCATCCTTGTTTTCAAATCCTTCCATGGCCTTGCCCCCTCCCTAACTCTGTAATCTCCTCCAGTCCCACAACCCTCCTGGATATCTGCACTCATCCAATTCTGGCCTCTTGAGCATCCCGATTTTAATTGCTCCATCATTGCGGTTGTGCCTTCATTTGCTTAGGCCCTAAGCTCTGTACACCTCTGCACCTCTCTACCTTGTTTCCTCCTTCAAGACACTCCTTTAAAAACCTACTTCTTTCACCAAGCTTTTGGTCATCTGCCTTAATAGCCCCTTGTGTGACTCGGTGTCAAATTTTGTTTTATACTGCTCCTGTGAAGCACCGTGGGACATTTCATTACATTAAAGGCACTATAAAAATATAAGTTGTGGTCAGACTGATTCTTTTGACATTGCTACTTGTTATTATAGAAAGACTAAATCTGATTGCCCGGTCTATAAAATGTAGGATGAAAATGTCTCCCATACCTTTAGATCCATGGCAGTTACCTCATTAAAGTCATGTACCAATGGAAGACTTACAGTAGGGTGTGGCAACGTCCTTCAATACTTGTCACAAATTTCACACTTCTCGCTTGTCTTTCCTGTTAGCCTCATATACTCTTCTTCAACTACACCTGCATCATTTAGCAGGATTTTTAATCTTTGACAAGTAGGGTGAGCAAATTGTTTACATAACGTTAGGACAGGTTTTTATCCCTCTCTGATTCTTATTACCTGATGCCATAAATACTTGTCTGACTCGCTGATGAGAAACATCAGGTTATGTTAAGGGGATACAATAATGTCCTGACTGGGTAAAAGCAGATCAACTGACTCTCCAAAAATAATTGCCATATCATGCTCCATGTCAGGTTTCACTTGTGCTTTTTTCATAGAAGGTTTACTCTACTCATTGGATCTCAGTAGAGACTACATCAGTACTTATAAAATGGCTTACTCCAGTTATTTTACATGGAATTACAACTCTCTTTAGTGACCTCAATGTATTGTCATCACCAAATCTTAAAGCAAGTAGTACTATTATATTCCTTAACCTTGCGTCGATCTTCACTACTTAGTGAATCAAGGTAATATTTTAACCAATCTTTCCCACATACTGTTGAAGTATAAGAACTAAAGGAGTCCCTGACTAACATATTCATCACAGCACTAAAACTCCTTGTGACCACTATAAGTTGTTCCGATTCATCATTATCTTCTTCCTCGTCTTTAGAATTCTCTTTGTTATGTGTCATTTCAAAGACCCTGCCTCTCCACTTTGGATAGTTCATTGCATGATGATACTTTTAATCATACCTGAAGCACCTATTAACAGCTCCTCGGGAATTCCTGGGATTCATTTGCCCATTATTCTGTTCCATTTTTGTCTTTTGCTGCAATAGCCAGATCTGCTAAAGGTGCTTTCATTCTTATTTGTCTTTCTTTAATCCTTCCATTGTATTGCGTCTTCTATTCTTTGTGTCTCATTTGTTCCATGAAGGCTGAAGGAAATGACTGTTTCCCCAGGATATTTTTAAGGCAGTAGACATCTGATCCTTCTCCGAAAACTGAACACCAGTTAGAACCTGTAACCTGTCAATATGCAACACCTTAGCACAATACAGTAATTCAATCACAAGTATCGATCCAGGGATCCCCAAATTGAATTTCATCAATCTTTTTCTGTTCAAGTCCATGGAATGTCCATCTGCGTTCCGAAATCTATCAAATTCTGACTGTGTCCCATCGGCATTTAACATATCATCTTTCTTGTAGACTTCATCCAAGAATTCTAATAAAGGTATCAATATCAAACTGATGGTCATACATCTTGAAAAAAGCTTTATTCTGATTTTACTCCTTGTAGGAAGTGACAGCGCTAAGGCCATACCTTGTTTCCTCTGGGGGCGTAATGCATGTCCGTTTATCATTTCATTCTTCCACTACTCATATAATTCAAACTCCGAGGATATCAGAGGGTAATCATATCCCGACAATTCACACTCGCTTTCTGACATTTTTCACAATGGCTAGCAGGAATTTTGTTCTCAGTTTGGAAATTTTTTCTTAGTTTCTAACCTTTACCCCCATCCTCTGCTACCATATATGTTCCAGAAAGATAGGTGGTGAAGGATAGAACTGGAGCCAATCTTTAAAAATTTTGTAAGCATTTATTTACAGAGATACACATTACAAACATGCACCACCTCACCTCAACCACCTCAGTTTCAGTCTGTTCCTATTTATAGGAACACAAGTGAATCCCCGGTTAATGTCCCCCACCTGCATAAAATTAAATACAATTAACAATGGGGAGTGTGCAGTGCAATGTGATGGATCTCCAGTACATAGAGTGTCTGAAGATTTTATGTTGCCTTTAGTAATTAAAGGGCCAGCACAGTAGGGTGATGGACTTTGCATTCTCAAGGAGTATTCGCAAACTGTTATCAAAAGATAATTGCTCAGCCAGTTATTTGTGATTTGTTTGTGTTTCACTGTCGGGATTTTAACAGTTTGCACTAAAATATATCCTGAATTCATTTTCAGGAGAGCTTATGGATGGGAGAAGAGGATTGGTTCCTTCAAACTTCATTGAGCGTGTTTCTGACGAGGATATGTTGACATTTCATCCCCCAGAAATCAACGAGCTGTCTCACAGTTCATTTCAGGAGATCAGTTTCCACAGTGGCAGTGAGCAAAGTCTTCCACTGCGGAAGAACAGCGCTGAGAAGCCAGAAACCTCCAGCCCTCATGAAGAACTCAGTCTGCCCGGCTCACAGGTAAAGTCAGAGAGCCTTGTGAGCAATGGTTTTGACCTCGATGTAGAAGAGGTGGCCGAATATGATGAGGATGTGGTGCCTTATCCCAGGAAACTGAACTTGATCAAACAGCTTGCCAAAAGCATCATTGTTAGCTGGGAGTCCCCTCTGGTGCCAGGTGGTTGGGGTGCAATATTAAGCTACAACATCTACGTGGATAAGGAACTGCGGATGAATGTCAAGTTTGGTGCACAGACCAAAGCTGTTATAGAGCGACTGGACCTTAATGCTAAAGCTTACCGCATCTATGTGCAGAGTGTGACGGACAAGGGGAACTCTGATATAATATGCAGCAGCATGCTTGTGGGAAAAGATGTCTGCGTTGCACCTATGCAGTTGAAAGTTCAGACTATTACCGCAACCTCAGCGGACATTTCTTGGTTGCCAAGCAACAGTAATTACAGCCATGTGATTTTCCTCAATGAGGAGGAGTACAAGGTGGTGAAAGCTGGGAGCTACTCCTGCTCCCTGGTGAACCTGAGGCCTAATATGAAGTACAAGGTGAAAGTGGAGGCCAGACCACACCAAATACCATGGGAGCTGCCACTGGACCGAAGGCAACTCAAATGCACATGTACTCAGTTCTCAACCTTGGCAGGAGGTAAGTAAAACAACAATGTGTGGGCTTAGTGCAGAAAAACATATTCAGTTATACCAGGTATCGGGCTGTCAAACACAGAGGGTAGGGCGAGATTGAATACAAGCAGAAATCCGGAAATTGATGGTGAGATTGAAGAGAGAGGTTCTAAGGAGAGAGGTGGTGAGGTGAATGATTTTTGGAGCGGAATTCCAGAATTGTGATGGCTGAAGCGTCTGCCACCAGTGGAGAGAAGGGATGCACAGCCAACCAGCATCATAAGAGTGGTGGGTTCTATCTGGGACATTGAAGTAAGGTAGAACAAGGACGAAGAATTTTGAAATCAACATACAGAGCTGAAGGGAGCTAATGAATGATAGCAAGGCCAGAGGTGATAGGAGAGCAGACCTTAGTATGGGAGACAATGCAGCTGGTAGAGATCTAGATCAGTTGCAGTTTGTGCAGGGAGCTTGGGAGGCAGTGAGAACAGTGTTGGAGAAGTAAAGCCTGAATACAACAGAGAAGGGGAGCACAAAGTTGGCTGATCATCCTTTAACGCTGGGATTGGATTCAGCAGTTTGTAATTTTTCACTGTTAAAACTTCCCTCATGTATTTCAGTTTGCAGGTCCACTGCAGAGACACACTGGGACATATTCAACATCCTGTCACTGTTGAATATTAACACTGAATCCTGAAATAAGATGTGCGCTTGTTCGATAGGTGCTTTTAGCTTTAGGGTCCATTGAGAGTAATGCCACAATGGCCTTCTTGTGCTGCCTTGTTCCAGTCCTGTTTAGAGCCTGCTGAGGCCAGTTCAAATGGATGGTTCAAGGAATCTGACACTGAGCCAGTAAAATATACCAGCATGCTCATATTTCTGAACAAAACACATTGATCCACACATTGATTAGTAAAATCAACAGATCATAGCAAAAGATGATTATTCTGACAAAAGATTGTAAAATGCACAAGTATGTTTTTGCTGTTATCAACTGTGTGGAGGTCAGATTGTCCACATGAGCAAGTGTTGTCAGTGGCACAATACTGCATTACCCATATATTTCAATAGGCCTTTAGCCTCCAGCTATAGATTAGAGAAGTGGCCCTCAGTTGCCGTCAGTGTTTGTTAATATTTTCAAAGCTAATAAAAATGGCGTATTGAGTCTTCATTTTAGCACAGTGCAATGAAGACTATTAGGACTGTAACAAAAGCTCCATATTATGGCATATTTGGAGTTTGAGACAAAAGTAGAGGAAGAGTGATCAGAGTGTTATTGATAAGAGAGTGGTTGCTGTGGTCAACTGTCAGTGTGCGCTGTGGGAAGAGAATGCTGCTAGCTGTCATGTGGTATCAGCCTCTGACTGTTGCCCACCCTCGCTGACTGTCACCCACCCTCGCTGGCTCTTGCCCTTCCTCACTCATTCACCTTAGTCCACACTTGTTTCCTCCCCCACGTTCGCTCATATTCCCTTACCCACAGTATCTATTTGCCCCTCATCTACACTCACTCGCATACATAAGAACATAAGAAATAGGAGCAGGAGTAGACTTTATGGCCTCTCAAGTCTGCTTCACCATTCAGTAAGATCATGGAGGATCTTTGACCTCAACTCCACTTTCCCATTTGATTCCAATATCCTTTGATTCACTTAGAGTTCAAAAATCTATCAATCTCAGCCTTGAATATATTCAATGATGGAGCATCCGCAACCCTCTGGGTTAGAAACTTTCAAAGTTTCACACCCCTTTGATTTCAGTCATAAATGGCTGACCTCTTATCCTGAGAATATGCCCCCTTGTTCAAGATTCTCTAGCCAGAGGAAACAGCCTCTCATCATTTACCCGGTAGAGCCCTCTCATAATCTCATGTGTTTTGATGAGATTGCTTCTCATTCTTTTAAAGTCCAGAGAGTATATACCCATACTACTCAATCTCTTCTCACAGGACAAGCCTCTCATTCCAGGAATCAATCTAGTGAACCTTCATTGGTAGCCCCTCTAAGGCACATATATCCTTCCTTAAGTACAGAGACCAAAATTATACACAGTACATTTTTGTGATGTGTGCATCGCTGGCAAGGTCAACATATATTGTCCATCCCTAAATTCTCTTGAGAAGGTGCTGATGAGCCGTCACCTTGAACTGCTGCAATCTTTGCAGTGTAGGTACACCTTGGAACAGCAATGTATTTCTAAGTCAGGGTGGTGTGTGACTTGGAGGGTAACTTGCAGGGGGTGGTATTCCCAGGTGCCTGCTTGCCTTATTCTTCTAGGTCATCAGTTTAGAAGTACTGTTGAGAATGCCTTGGCAAGTTGCTGCAGTGCGTCTTGTAGAGGGTACACACAGCAGCCACAGTGTGCTGGTAGTGGAGGGAATGAATGTTTAATATGGTGGATGGGATGTCAGTCAAGCGTGTTAAATTCCAGAAAGCTTGTTGTGGAAGCATGATGCTGGAGCCTGTCTTTACTCAGTTTCACATTTATTGTACAGTGTAAAAAGGATTACAAATAAGTAGCTCCTCACTCAAAACCTTCACCAGTCTCAGTAAGAGTCTCCTTATAAGTGCTCAAGTAAGACCCTAATTAACACTGTCCACCTGCATATTTAAAACAATTGATACACAATTAATATAGCGGGCTGTTTTGTCCTGGATGTTGTTGAACTTCGTGTATTGTTGGAGCTGCACTCATCCAGGCAAGTGTAGAGTATTCCATCGCACATTTTATTTGGTTATTTGATTTATTTATTTTATTCTATCACACTCCTTACTTACGCCTTGTAGATATAGTTGAAAGGCTTGGGGAGTCAGGAGCAGAGTTGCTTGCCACAGAATTCCCAGCCTCTGACTTGCTCTTGTGGCTGTTCCAGTTAAGTTTCTGGTTAATGGAGCTTGTGTGATGCAAATGTTACTTGCCACTTAGCAGCCCACGCCTGAATGTTGTCCAGATCTTGTTGCATGCAGGCATGGACTACTTCAGTATCTGAGGAGTTGAAATGAAAATCATTGAGCATCCTCACTTCTAACCTTGTGATGGAGGAAAGGTCATTAATGAAGCAGCTGAAGATGGTTGGGCCTGGGACACTGCCCTGAGGAACTCCTGAAGCGATGACCTGAGGCTGAGATGATTGGCCTTCAATAACCATCTTCCTTTGTGCTAGGTATGACTCCAACAGAGAGCTTTCCTCCATGATTCCCATTGATTTCAGTTTTACTAGGGCTCCTTGATTTTACACTCAGTCAAATGCTGACAATGACAAGGGCAGTCACCTCTGGAATTCAGCCCTTTTGACCATGTTTGGGCCAAGGCTGTAATTAGGTCTAGAGTCGAGTGCTGCTGGCAGGACCCAAACTGAGCATTTGTGAGCAGGTTATTGCTGCGTAAGTGCCGCTTGATAGCACTGTCACATCACCTTCCATGACTTTGATGATGATTGAGAATAAATTGATGGTAGGATAATTGGCCGAATTGCTTTTTATGAATAGGACATAACTGGGCAATTTTACCCATTGTCGATAGATGCCAGTTTTGTACCTGTACTGGACAAGCTTGCCTTGAGGTACGGCTAGTTCTGCAGCACAAGTGGTCATCACTGTAGCTGAGATGTTATCGGGTCCATTGCCTTTGTTGTATACTGTTAGAGTGGAATTGACTAAAATGAACCACTCAATGCTCAGGTCTGTTCCAATCGTCAAAAGGTTTATTTTACACCGGCAGGGAGTTAGACGCTGGGCTTACCATGCGCTTCTCCTCTGAACAAAGGAAAATCCACATCAGATATACAGTTACTCAGCCCATCCCGGCTGGACACAATCCAATCATAACGGTTATTGATTACATACCTTATATTCATTACCAATAAAATTACTAATGAGGTATCATGTGGTTGTGGGGATAGCTCATGGTACGCCCCTGACCATCTCAGGATGTTTACCAGGACCCCTTATCAACTATCCTTGAGTCTTCACAATGAATCTTTCTACCTCTGTCAGGCCTGCTTTCCCAGCTGCTTTGTGCAGTCTGCAATTAGACAGAGCAGCTGTCTTATGCACTGATATGAGGGGCCCTCTTTGGTCAGCCTAATTACCTGTGCTAAGCAATACCACAATGCCTTGGGTAAATACTCCATTTTGTAACAATATGTGGCTACACTTTTATCTTGTATATATGTGTATGTTTATTTAGCTGCATCGGCCACAATTTTCCCCCTACAATACAATGCACTTAACTGTTTCTTGATATCACACGGAGTGAATCAATTTAGCTAAAGACTGGCATCTGTTCTGGTAGGGACCTCAGGAGGAGAGCAAGATGGATCATCCACTTGACACTTCTGGCTGAAGATGGTTGCAAACGCTTCAGCCTTGTCTTGCAGTCATGTGCTGGGCTTCCCCATCATTGTTTGTGAAGCCTCCTTCTCCTATTAGTTGTTTAATTTATCATCACTGTTTATTACTGGATGTGGCAGGACTGCAGAGCTCTGTTCTGATCTGTTGATTGTATGATCATTTAGCTTTATAGCATGCTGCTTCTACTGTTTAGCATGCATGTAGCCGTGTATTGTAGCTTCATCAGGTTGGCATCTCTTTTTTTAGGTATGCTCCTGGTATGCTCTCCTGCAGTCCTGATTGAACAAGGGTTGGTCCCCTGGCTTGATGGTAATGGTAGAGTGAGGGATATGCTGGGTAATGAGGTTACAGTTCTGCTGCTGCTGATGGCCCACAGTGCCGCATAAATGCCCAGTTTTGAGCTGCTAGACCTGTTCTGAATCTATCCCATTTAGCACAGTGATTGTGCCAAACCGCATGATGAAGGTGTCCACATAGTGAAGGCGGGACTTCGTTCCCACAAAGATTTTGCAGTGGTCGCTCTGACCAATACCGATGTATCTGTGACTGGTAGGTTCTTGTGGGGCTACTGAGCCAACCTTGGTGATGAACGTTGAAGTTCCCCACCCACCGTATATTCTGTGCCCTTGCTACCCTCAGTGCTTCTTCCAACTGGTATTTAACTTGGAGGAATACTGAGTCATCAGCTGAGGGAGGGTACTAGATGGTAATCAGCAGGAAGTTTTTTTATGCGTATTTGAGCTGATGCCATGATTCTTCATGAGGTCTGGAGTCAATATTAAGGACTTCCAAGGTCACCTGTTTTTGACTGTATAGCACTATGCTGCCACCTCTGGTGTGTCTATCCTGCTGATGGGGTAGGACATATCTAGGGATGGTGATGTTGGTGTCTGGGACATTGTCTGAAAGGTATAATTCTGAGATTATGATTATGTCAGGCTGTTGCTTGATGAGTCTGTGGGACAGCTGTCCCAAATTTGGTACAAGTCCCCAGATGTTAGTGAGGAGGACTTTGTAGGGTCGACTGGGCAGGGTGTGCTATTATAATTTCTGGTGCCTAAGTTGATGCTGGGTAGTTCATCCAGTTTTATTCGTATTTGACTTTTTTGTGCTGGTTTTGATGCAACTGAGTGGCTTACTAGGCCATTTCAGATGGCAGTTAAGAGTCAACCACATTGTCGTGGATCTGGAGATGCATTGAGTAAGGATGGCAGATTACCTTTCCTAAAGGACATAAGTGAAACAGATGGGTTTTTACTACTGGTAGTTTCATGGTCACCATTACTGATACTCTATTTTTATTCCAGATTTTTATTTAATTAACAATTTAAATTCTCCGACTGGGGTAGGATTTGAACTCATGTCTCTGGATAATTAGTTGAGGTCTCTAGATTACTAGTGCACTTGCTTTATCTTGTACTCCATTCCCCTTGCAATAAAGGCCACATACCATTTACCTTCCTAGTTGCTTGCTGCACCTACATGTTAGCTTTCGGTGATTTGTGTACAAGGGCACCGAAATCCTTCTGAACACCAACATTTAATAGTTTCTCACCATTTAAAAAATATTTTATTTTTGTATTCTTCCTATCAAAGTGAATAACCTCACATTTCCCTACATTATACACCATTCACCACCTTCTGCCCACTCACTGAACCTGTCTATATCTCTTTATGTCCTCCTCACAGCTTACTTTCCCAACTAGCTTTGTATAAGTCAGCAAATTTGGTTACATTATATTCAGTCCCTTCACCTGATTCATTAATGTAGATTGCAAATAGCTTAGGCCCAAGTGCCCCACTAGTAACTAGGTCCCAGTGTGACGGTGCTGAGTGCTGCAGCTCTTATTCTGTTTATGCAAATTGGTGGAGCTTCCAGTGTGTCTGTGCCAATTTGTGTAGGTACAGCTGTGAATGTGCTGACTGGTGCAGGTCCCTGTCTGACTGACATTGCTTGTTGATGCAGGCCCCCCAGATGCCCCACTGGATGTTCAGATAGAAGCAAGCCCCACCCCTGGGATTGTGCTGATCAGTTGGTTGCCAGTGACTATAGATGCTGCAGGGACCTCGAATGGTGTGCGAGTCACTGGATATGCTGTCTATGTTGATGGGCAGAAGGTAAAACTCCATTTGCATTCCTGTGAGTAATTCTTACTTTGTCTCTGTGTATGAGTACCTCTGTTAACCCCACTTTCACACTGTCCTGCTGCTGCCTGCCATGACCTGAGTTTCACAATTCTCAGTGTCACTACATATTAAACAATGGGAGCTACCATTTTTGAGCAGAAGGGACAGCGTGTTCCTATACTGGAGATACAGCACCTCTTGTGCACTGTTTGGCATGATGGCCAGTGGTTGAGAACCAGCAAAATCAGTGCTGGGGATGATGCAATTTAAGTAAGTATGTGAACTCTGTTCAAAATAGCATCTTGCCAGGTGGTTTGTGGAGTAGAATTTTCATTGTTATTAAGGGATGAGCACAAGGGATACAATTAAAAGTTGTTCAACTCCAGCCAATCTGTGAACCATTGCAGTTTTCCCCATAGGCACCAACTGCTTGGGGAAATAAGAGTGATGCACACCCATTCACAAATATTTTTGGTATGTTTATGCCCCCTTCTGCCTCTGCCCCAAATTTCACAATTTTTCCCATTCCCGTCCCAACTGCTTATTCATCGTTGCGCCAATGGATGTCCCCAGCTGCATCACTGCAATTTGAAGCAACCCTCATCACCTTACACCCCCCCTCCCCCCAGCCTCCCCACCCCCGTTACTGATCTGTATCCTTCACCAACTCCATCTTTAAGGCAGTTCATTGAATGCTGCATTGTAACAGAAAATAAATGTTGTGTTGCTGTGTGATAGAAAGCATGCATACATTCTGTAAACTGCAGTTGCTTTCATCACTCTGAATAATGACTCATTGAAAACTTGCTGCATATGTCAGTGACTTTAATTAAATGCACAGTAGGTGAAATTTGATGTAACTTAACCTGAGTTTCTCGGAGCAATATAACCTTCTCTGATTTTTTCTCAGATTATTGAGGTGGCATCTCCCACAGCTGGTAGTGTGCTGGTAAGACCCAGCCAGATTCAGCTGCTCCAGATTTCTAAGGAACTCACTGTTCGTACCATGTCTCCTTACGGTGAATCAGCAGACTCCAACGCTGTCAGAATTCCTCGAACACTGTTTACATTCCCTCTGCACTCTGTGCCATTACAGACTGCCCCTGAAGCATGTGCCCATCCTGACAGTCGTCTTCCTGTCAGTAAAGTATTACCCAACATGGATTTTAAGGATGAAGCTGAGGCTGTGCCTGGGATGACCTGTGACAAGATTCTCAATGGTGAGAGTGCCACAAGCTATAACAGAAATGAGCAGGTAAATGTTGCCTCTGCTTTCAAGACTCCCAGTCAGGTGGGCGATGCAATGCCAAATTCAAAAAGTGTCACTTTTGAAGAGCCATCATCTGTTCAAAGAGAAGATACCAAAATGGAAGAAAATTTGAAGGTAGGTGGAGCTTGAGTTGAGCTGTTTTTAGTGCACCACACCAAAAGGCAGCTTTAGTGATAAACTTCTCTGAAACAGCTTGTACACTAGGTGGAGCTTTATAGCACTGTGTCAGTGGAAAGCACAAAAATATTATCAAATGTTCCATTATGGGGATAAAAGTATTAACAGAGAAGTTATCTCTGCTTGTTTTGGACATTGGTTTCAGTTGCTTAATTTTGGGGCACATACTGGTACTGGCTTATTTTGGGTAGCTGGTTTGCAGGAGAGACTATTTTCCAATGCCTGGTATGGGGAGAGGCTGTCTGATTTGGCAGAGAAAGTGGTTTTCCTTGCTTGGTTTTCAGGAGCAGGGCAACTCACCTGTTACAGAGTATGGCTGGGTTCACTACTAATTTTGAGAGGCATCTTGGTTTAGGTAACTGGCTTGGGGAGAGCCTGGCTTCAGAACATGGTTTGGTGGGGAAGACTGGTTTCCTACATTGCAACAGTGACAACATTTCCAAAGTACTTTATTGGCTGTAAAGCACTTTTGGACATCCTGAAGTTGTCAAAGGGGCTATATAAGATGCAGACATTTTTTCATAAACAGGGTTAGTGGGGATATATTCTCATTGATTAACATTCAAGCTTTTTTTGGATTTCTATTGGTGTCTTTGTCCAGTCTCTGTGGATAATCTCAAAGACACTAATATCAAAATGCGCACACCCACCCGCAAAATTCTGGTATTTCATGTGACTATTTGGAACATCTAATAAGCCCCAGAAGTTGGCGTCAGCAAAAGTTAACATAATTCATTGATCATTTTGCAGAATGATGCTGCAGCTTTGCTCAATTGTTGTGAGAAAGACAAAATTGAGAAACAACCAAAAGAAGACACAGAAGATTTGGAAAATACTCAAATGAAGAGGCCAGTTGGCTCACTTGAGGATTTTCTTGTGGACTCTGTGCAGAAGGAAGATCCTGATGTCTGTAAAACATACACTAAAGAAGGTTCTGATGAGAAAATTCTGGAAAGTGATCCAAATGACCAGAAGATAGAGACCACCAGAACTATAGAAGCATCAGCCAGAACCTTTGCACAAGAGTCAGAGGACAATGTTTCCTCAAGTACCAGTAGGGTGCCGTCGATCGAGGAATTTCTGACTGATTCAGAATTAAAGCAAGAAAAAGCGCACATTCCAGGGGAGGAGCAAATGATTGAGCAGTGCCAGCTCAGATCTGAAGAGATTCATCAGGTTTGTAAAAAGTAAAATCAATGATCCTCTATCGCTTTCTTCAAACATAGCGTTAATAAGATGTTAGTAACATCTTAGTCCCAGTTAGCTAGAATTAAAGCTTCAATAATGGGGGTAAAGTTTCTAGCAGGCATGGGCATAAAGCTGCTGAAAATCAGGTGAAATTGAGCCCTGTCCTTTCACCTTGGGACTTGTGTTCAAATGCAGACCAGATTTTGAGGGATGTAGGAATTATTTATGACTTTCACACCTCCAACATTGGGTGTTAAATTGGGGTTTGTGTACTTCCATCCACTTTAATAGAAACACACGGATACACTCTTTATTTAACCACCATAATATGGATTAAATAAGAGACGCAACTAGACTTGTCCTGGAGTTTTCAAGTATCCAGTTGGTCAAACGAATGATCACTTGAAGTCGGTTGAATCTTTAGACATCTTCTTTCCATTAGATTAGGACCCATCTGCCCTAGCTGACTGTAAAGAAAATGCTAGGTATTGTATTAGTTTTTATATTCTTTGTGTCCACATTTTCTTCATGATTCTCACATGCACATTTCAATGATTGGTTCCTCCAGGCATGCCTATACCCCTTGTTGTCCGTTGGTTCAAAGTTTAGTGGGGTTACCTCATCATGTGTGTCACTTGTTTCAGTTTAATGGTGTCTTATCTCAAGACTGTATCACTCTGTTCCACTGATCCATAGCAACCCAGGATATGTCCTTGTTTCCAGCTGCCTTTATTTGACAGATAATGTATGTAATGTTCCTGTTCTTCACCTTGCAGTTTAATGTGGTTTAGCCATCATTAAAGGTTTTCTAATGCAATATTTATTATTCAAATTTCCAGCATTCACAATATTTTGTTTTTGTATTAAAGTCCTTCCTCTTGGGGATGTTTGAAACAGCTTTTCCCTTGAGGGTTGAAAACAAAATGAGTTTAGGCAATCTAAGTCGGTTTCACATCAGCACAAATTGATAGTGTAGACTACCTCAATGAACATTAATTATATTTGAAAGACTGCGAAAATGATGGAGGAATTGGTGAGATGACTATGCAGTGTATTGACATACCAATGAGCTGCATGTTAGAGTGGAATGGCAAATGTCATTCGCTGTGTGATGAGCTCCAAATCCCAGTTCTGCTAACTGTCAAGTGGCACGGGATATCCCTAAATAAAAATAGGTTCGATGACAAGTGAATGCAGAGGTAAGAGTTAGCAGGAGCGATTATCTGTCCAGTATCATGGCCCAAGAAGGTGACTGAAATGATTTCTCAAATTGGAGTTAATAGTGCCTCCAGTCTGGAATTACATGCTAACAATAGAACACAAGTTTGTTTGGTATGAGGAGAAAGCTTCCCTGTTGAGGGTTGTCAGATTGTTATGGAACAGATTGAGTGGAATTGTTAAAAGCAATTCAAATTTAGGCCTGTTCCAGTCTGTGCTCTCAATTGCAAAAACAAAATCCCACTGAAGTCAGTTACTTTTTTGGAGAAACTCAGGATGGGAAGCCTTTATTAGTCTTCTTTTGCTACTCCACCCTGTCCTACAGGCTCCCCTGTTCATCTGCCTATTAAATCTAACTCCTCCTTCTGTGGACTCAGGGTTTTCAGTGATGGTCCAATTGTCTCTTTGTGGATCTGGTAATATGCATGAGGTCATATATACCAAGAATATGAGGTGAAGGTGCCTTGTCCCTTTAAGATAAATGTCCTTGAAGCATAGCAGAAGCCCTTCTGGCAGTCAAAGTGAGTTCAGAATAGATTTGAATAAAGAAGGTACATGGGTGTTTAGAGAGATTGCCCTTTGCAATAATTAATTTCTCTGATACGCAGGTGCTGAGAGATAATGACGGGTAAAGAGGTGAATGAAGCTGTATGAGTGGTAGATGATATCTATTGGCATTAGATCTTTGGCTTACCTTGACCATTTTTTGCATTCTTTGGCAGTTCTTAGCATGGTGGAGGTTGCACTAACTACTCACCTCCTGTGGGAGGGACCTTCTGCCCTCAATACCCATCAGGTGGTCCCAACAACTTCTACCCGCAATGCCTCCACAGGCACAAAGGAAAATATGGGGGCCCATCCAGCTGCTAGCAACTCCAAGGCTGCTGCTCCTTCTGCCATTCTGCTGAGACGTGAAGTTGCCTTTGAAATGGCCACTGTGTTTAGCCAATGAATGGTGACCCTCTAACCTCCAAACTTTCTTGCATGACACATAAGGCTTCTGGGAGAAAATTAAGGGAGCAGTTTCACATTTATGCGTTTTAAGACAAGCCTGCTACAAACTCGGCAACAGGAGGCAAATCTAGGTCTAGTGTCTGAAATGGTGCCACAGATTTTCCCCTTTCCCGTCACTGAGTTGCAATGCTATGATGAAGGCGAGTTGAATGTAGTAATTTTTAAACTTGTGGTTGCCTGGAGCTGATGCACTGCTTCTCACTGGATTCTCTACCTTCTTGCTAAGTACACAGCACACTCATTGTGCACCAAGTGCATTGCCATTTGCCACATTTTGTGCACTGGCTTTTTTTTTCTTTTCACCTCCAGCAGATGGATAAAACTGAGAATCATGAGAACGAAGATTACCCCCTAGAGAGCAGTCGAGGCTCGGACCTCTCAGATATCATGGAAGAGGATGAAGAAGAGCTGGGATCAGACACACAGACAAATGAAGAGGTACAGCAACAAGACTGCAGTTTAACCAGGGAGAGCTCACTAAAGGTAATGATCTTAAGCATCTATCTAGATATGTCCATTCTGAGTTTACTGCTACTTGGGGACAAAGTGGACAAAGATAATTAAGAGATCTCAGACTGAGGCTTGGAATTTGTTTTTTTTTCTGATTAATATATTGTTACTAGTGTTTCTCTCCTAAGGTTAGAGTTAGGTAACTCTCAGTGCACACAAGAAACAATCAACTTTCAGTCAGTGGGACTTGGATCAAAATGAATAGAATCAGTCTTACAGTGCCCATCTTTTTGTGAGGCACTCCACTAAGAGGGTAGACTCATTCTAGCCTGATATAAATAAAAGGCAGTGGCAACCCTCACTTACCACTCTGAAAAGTATCTCATGCAAAATTACGAATTAGAGCAGGAGTAGGCCACTCAGCCCCTTGAGCCTGCTCCACCATTCAACAAGATCATGGCTGATCTGATTGTAACCTCAACTCCACATTCCTGTCTACCCCCAATAACCTTTCACCCCCTTGCTTATCAAGAATCTATCTACCTCTGCCTTAAAAATATTCAAAGACTCAACTTCCACCGCTTTTCAGGAAGAGAGTTCCAAAGACACATGACCCTCTGAGAGAAAAAATTACATACGAACATATGAATTAGGAGCAGGAGTAGGCCACTCGGCCCTTCGAGCCTGCTCTGCCATTCGATAAGTTCATGGCTGAACTGATTACTCCACATTTCCACCTACCCCCGATAACCTTCCACCCACTTGCTTATCAAGAATCTACCTCTGCCTTAAAAATATTCAAAGGCTGTGCTTCTACCACCTTTTGAGGAAGAGAATTCCAAAGACTCACAACCCTCTGACAGAAAAAATGTTTCCTCATCTCTGTCTTAAATGGGCGACCCCTTATTTTTAAACAGTGACCCCTAGTTCTAGATTCTCCCACAAGGGGAAACATCCTTTCCACATCCACCCTGTCAAGCCCCCCAGGATCTTATGTGTTTCAATCCAGTCGCCTTTTACTCTTCTGAATTCCAGCGGATACAAGCCTAGCCTGTCCAACCTTTCCTCATAAGACAACCCGCCCATTCCAGGTTCCCATTCATGGCTACAAATACCAGGACATTTTTAGATATTACAACATTTCCAAAATTGCCACAGCACACATCATATTGCACAACGGTTACTGCCCTGTGGAGAGCCTGCCCTGCAGCTCTCGTGAAAATTATAATTCTTATCAGAGCAGGGAAATGAAAAACTTCTCCTGCTCTGTCACTAGCGGATTGAGATCTTGGAAGCAAAGCCTGTTCCAGGTTTGTAGCCTGAGCCTGAAGGACGTTGGCATTCGCTGACCCACCCATACTGACCATGTAGTACTGTGGTAATTGTTGGCCCACGGATTGAACCTGCAGGATCTATGGCAGTTGCTGGTCCCACAGACTGAACCTGCAGAAACCGTGGCCTTTGCTAATGCTGCAGACTGAACTTGTAGGTTTATGAGCTACAGGGTGGGAGCTTGAAGCGTGGGAACTTGTTCAGTTGCTGATGGCAATACATCAAACACAGCCTCAGTAATAGTACCTGGTTTCAAAAGAACACAGCCCAGCTCTGAGAACAACACTGCTGCAGGACTACCTCTTTAGGTCAAGCGTTTGAAATAATATTTTTAGCTGTCTGTGTGTTCATCACAGGTGTAGATATTGTACACTATATGGTGGGGTGGAGAGACAGTAAACCCTATCCTGTGTACTTTTTTTAGATTAGAGATACAGCACTGAAACAGGCCCTTCGGCCCACCGAGTCTGTGCCGACCATCAACCACCCATTTATACTAATCCTACACTAATCCCATATTCCTACCAAACATCCCCATCTGTCCCTATATTTCCCTACCACCTACCTATTCTAGTGACAATTTATAATGGCCAATTTACCTACCAACCTGCAAGTCTTTTGGCTTGTGGGAGGAAACCGGAGCACCCGGAGAAAACCCACGCAGACACAGGGAGAACTTGCAAACTCCACACAGGCAGTGCCCAGAATCGAACCCGGGTCCCTGGAGCTGTGAGGCTGCAGTGCTAACCACTGCGCCACTGTGCCGCCCACTGTAGGGAAGAGCAGGATACCTCATCCTGTGTAAAAGATGTGGAGTAAGAAAACTGAATGAGCATTAATGGATAAAGTTCATTCAAGAGTAAGTATGATAGAATATAAAGGGAGACCAGAGAATATTTATTTTATTCTTCCTTGGGAGGTGCGCGTTTCTGGCAAGGCCAGCATTTGTTGCCCATCTCTAATTGCCCTTGGCCTGAGTGGCTTGCTAGGAGCAGTTAAGAGTCAACCATATTGCTGTGGGTCTGGAGTCACATGTAGGCCAGACCAGGTAAGGACGGCAGGTTTCCTTCCCTAAAGGACATTAGGGAACCAGATGGGTTTATATGACAATTGATGACTGTTTCATGGCACCATTACTGAGACTAGCTTTCAATTACAGACTTTAATTAATTGAACTTAAATTCCACCAGCTGCCGATTTGAACCCGTGTCCCCAGGGCATTAGCCCAGGCCTCTGGATTACTAGTCCAGTGACATTACCACTATGCCACCATTTCCCCCTTTATACCAGGGAGAGGGCATGTTTGCCAGTAAAGTGAGAAGGTGCTGCCTATCCTCTTGTACATTCCAGGAACTTTTGTGTGTTGTTGATAGAATCACGTGTCAATGTTTAAAACTGGTAGGCTGACTGAGGTCTTTGTAAGGTGATACAGTAAACAGATGTGACAGATTTTCCAGCCCAGTGAGCTACTGGGCTGTCCAAAAATTGCAGTTTGATAAATAAATAAAATATTTGAACATTATGCCTCAATGGCTAAATGCACCACCTATTGTAGTACAGAGTGTACCAGTGTACCACCTCAACAGGGCTGGGAGCAATATCCTACGGTGAGGTTTGCTAGTACTGTTGGGGAGGGTTTACACTAACTTGGCAGAAGTATGGAAACCTGAGATTCACCACAGAGAGAAGCAAAGCTGAAAATAGAAGGCAGAAAATTAGTAAGCGTGTATGAAAGGCTGAGGAAACAAAGGCTAGAAAATAGACAACAAAGGAGTTGTTCAGTGATTATTGGTATATGCTTCAATGCAAGGACTCTATGAATAAGGCAGATGAGCTGAAGGCAGATGGACACTTAGAAATATGATATAATTGATATTACTGAAACATGGCTTAAAGAAGTAGAGGAACGGCCGATCAACATTCCTGATAGAGTTTTCAGACAAGCTAGAGAGGGGGATAAAAAAGTAGGTGGTCACAGTATTGGCTAAAGAAACAATCACAGCTGTGAGGAGGGATGATATGCTCGAAGGATCATCAAATGAGGCCATATGGGTTAAACTGAGGAACAAAAAAAGAGGCAATCACACTTCTGGGAGTATACTAACGATCCCAAACTATCAGAGGGATAGTTAATGAATACTTTGCGTCTGTTATGGTTCTTAATGAGTACTTAGCGTCTGTTTTCACAAAAGAGGGGGGCATAGCAGACATTGAAGTTAAGGAGGAGGAATGTGAAATATTGGATGGCATACTTATAGTGAAGGAGGAAATATTAAGGTGCTTAGCATCCGTGAAAGTGGATAAATCACTAGGCCCGGATGAAATGTATCCCAGGTTGCTGAAAGAAGCAAGGGAAGAAATAGCAGAGGCTCTGACCATCATTTTCCAATCCTCTTTTGCTATAGGCATGGTGCCGGATGAGTGGAGGATTGCTAACATTGTACCATTGTTTAAAAAGGGAGGAAGGAATAGACTGAGTAATTGCAGGCCAGCCAGCCTAACTTTCACGGTTGGCAAATTATTGGGGAAAAAATTCCAAGGGACAGTATAAATCGTCGTTTAGAAAGGCATGGATTAATCAAGGGCAGTCAACATGGATTTGTGAAGGGAAGGTCTTGTCCCTAACAATGTAGTCTTCATGAATTTTAGCAAGGCTTTTAACAAGGTACCACATGGCAAACTGGTCAGAAATATAAAAGTCCATGGGATCCAAGGGAAAGTGGCAAGTTGGATCCAAAATTGGATTAGTGGCAGGAAGCAAATGATATTGGTTGACAAGTGTTTTTGTGACCGGAAGGCCGATTCCATTGGAGTTCCAAGGCTCAGTACTGGGTCCCTTGCTTTTTGTGGTATATATCAATGATTTAGATTTAAATGTAGGGGGCTCGAAGAAGAAGTTTACAGAGGATACAAGATTGGCCGTGTGATTGTTAGTGAGAAAGAAAACTGTAAACTGCAGAAAGATATCAATGCAAAAACAAAAGCAAAATACTGCAGATGTTGGAAATCTGAAACTAAAACAAAAAGTGCTGGAAATACTCAGCAGGTCTGGCAGCATCAGTAGAGAGAGAAGCAAAATTAATGTTTCAGGTCTGTGATATAAATGTACTGGTCAGGTGGGCAGAAAAGTGGGAAATGAAATTCAGTCCGAAGTGTGTGGTAATGCATTTGACAAGGCTAAACAAGGCAAGGGAATACACAATAAATGGTTGGATACTGAGAAGTGTAGAGAAACAGCTGGACCTTGGAGTGCATGTCCACAGATCCCTGAAGTTAGGACAGGTAGATAAGATGGTTAGGAAAGCAACAGGATAATTTCTTTGTTGGCTGAGCCACAAATTATAAGAGTAGGGAGGTTATGCTAACAATCAGATTCTGGGAATCCCTGACTGCTTCAGCTGACTATGACGCCAGGTTTCACTGAGATGTAAGTTGCAACATTTTGTATTTGAAACTTTTTTCTTACATTGTTGTAATTTTGGGCACTTCACCTTAAGCTGTTCTCTGGATTTCTGGTGCCTTACTGTGCTTTGAGTTGATCTTGTTTCAATTTTCACTTTACTTTTTTTTTTCTTTCTTTCTCCCTCCCCACCCCTTCCTTGCATGCCCTCAACCACTGTACGTGTTAACCATATCGCAACAGCCTGAGCAGTATGAAACTGATAGCGATGAGGAGTTTCTGGAGAAAATTCTAGAACTTCCTCTGCAGAAACACTGCAGTAAGAAACTATTCAGCATTCCTGAAGTAACAGAGGATGAGGAGGAGGAGGACAAGGAGGCCATCTGCAGCAGCCAGGGTGGTACCAGAAACCAAGAACAAAGAGAGAAGGCCTCTGTTCACTCCCAAGAGAGAGAGCAATTAGAGGAACAGGATCATCTATTTAAATGTGTGCACACTAGTTCTAAAAACCACAGTCAGAGGTACCAAGCCTCAAACTTTGATACCAAAAATCAAGAATTGGGAGAGACGCCAACCTCCAGTATCAGTCAGGGTAACAACAAAAATCTAGCACAGGAAGCCATGGGTTCCAATGTTGCACAGAATGAGCTGAAAACCATGGACTGGGAAGAGGGCTTAATGTATGACTATTTTTGTAATCAGAGCAATAGGCAAGAGCCAGGTGAAAAGCAGTCTCACTGCACAAAGACTAACAAAGAATGGAGTGAAGAGGCGAGTGGGTATACATATTCTGGTGCCAAGATTCATCATACATACCCCCAGGGGTATACCATATCCCACCGATGGGAAGGAAAGACTGCAGCATATACACAGGACACCACCATTGATGACTGTGACCTGGATGCCATTAAATATATAGAGAAATCACTACTAGAGGAAGACCACAAGGATGTTTTAGAACTGAGTGCTGTTGACCCAACATCCATCTTAAAGATGCAATCTCGGACACGGATTAGGTCCACAGATCCCAAAGAGATGAATGCAGCAGTAACTGGGAACCTTCGTTACAACAGGAGAGAGCTGGTGTCACACAAACACCTAGAGATAGATATAGAATATGGCACTGAGGAGGAAGAAGAAATGGTTCCTCCCAGCTTACATTTCTGCCCACATGTTATTCATCCAGTTCAAATGAGATCAGGTTGGTGGGACAGTAGCAAGACTAATAGAGAAGATGTGAGTGAGTGTTCCAGCCAGTGTGAGTCTACCCAGTCAAATGGACAGAAGCAGGCCTTTGTTGAAGACAGTGTTTTTGATTCGAGCTCTGGTAGCACCAAGTCTCCCCGTCAGCATAAAAGAAAGAATAAGACTGCTTTCCCCAGGAGCCTGCTACATTGTGAACGAGACAAGCTAAAAGGAAGGATTGCAGAGGAGAAAGAGTTGGAGGCTTGGAAGTTGGAGTCTTATGAATTGGGCAGGACAAGGGCAAGGGCAAAGACAGAGCCTGAGGATTCAGCATGTTCACGGGTGTGTGTTTATCTCACTGTTCACCTACTCCATCCTTCTCTTAGTTCTGTTTTTTTTGTGACTGTCAGTTTGTTTTACCACTGTGTGCTCCCTGCAATATGTCAATTATATACTTCTCCTTCACTTTTAGTTGATAGTGTGAAACAGTAGTCCATGCTTTCCTAGCATCAATGGCTTTTAGTCAGCTGATACCCAACTAAACTAAAATTGAACCTATCAGTCATGCTATCAGTGTTATAAAAATTATTAGTTATCCTTCTGGTGTAGCTGGGTAGCAGCATTGGGGGCAGTACATTTTTTGCATTTAACAGAACAGGGAGTGGAGCCTCAAGTCTCCATTATGTTAATGCAAGTTTTCATGCTGGGAGACCATGCTGATGATGCAAAGTGATAGTGTCACTCAGATTTCACCAACGTTTAATGGTCACTTTATGAAATGTTACTCACCCAGCACCACAATTATAGATTCTGCTTCTAAATCTAGTTCGTGTCTGGAGAGAACTTTTTAAGCTGCATAACACAAGGATAAGGTACAGGCAGTTGCAGGCCTCTATCTGGTGAAGTGAGCAATTTGACAGGTGAATTAAGAATGCCCATAAAATATGTATTGGAGTAAGTGGAATTTCGACTCCAGTATTGGTACCGATGCATTAAACCAACCAGTTACAACACTTCTGGTGTTTGTTGTAGTGATTGAGAGTTTAGTGATCCTTCAACTTCTGGCTTGGGTTCAGTATAGCTGGTGAAATGACAAATAAATGGAATGCCATTCTGCATTTCATTTCCTAGATTAAGAAATTATTTTAATAATCTAATCCCCATTCTGGGCTTCTGCCTCAACACTCTGTCACAACTTCTGGGTAATCACATGGAGGTGGGTGAAAGCTTGCCCCTATGAAGACATGACTGGTACTAGATTGTTGTGCAGTGAATGAGAGACCCATACCTAGTAGGGCTCCAAAACATTGCCACAGTTCAGACCTTAATCTCAAGATTTGATTTTAAATGTGACCATGTATGCTATCAGCAGAAGGACAGGTTGCAGTAATTGTGTAAAATACACTGACCTAAAAAAATGCAGGAAATACATTCATCTCAAGTAATATAGGAAGTACAGTGGTCACTGTGTATTTGTTTTGAGATTTCTGGGAAATAGTGGACACATGAACAAACTCCCAAAGAAGGTAATTAAGTTTGGCTCAGTTGACTCCTTAAAGAGAGCTGAAACCATATCTATTGAGAGGAGGATTGAAGGTAATGAGCATATTAAGAGCACTCTGATTTTCTTTTCATGGCAGGTAGTGGAAGGAGCTTAAAATGTATGAGGTAGTTCATGACAGAATAAACAAACAGACTCTAAATGGAAGGGGATCAGTGGGCCAAATTGGTCTTTTCTTTTTTTGGACTTTAATGTTCTTAAATAGAAACACTTTGGAGGGATAATCAGTCAGTCCAGTCCTTTGAGGTTTTTTAAAGATTTTTGTGATAAATTTTCATATGCAGTGTTTTGTCCATTGTATGGTGTTAAACAGGATAATACCAAGTGAGGTTTGCCAGATGGAAAACGGCAGATCCCAATGGCGAGTACTACTCATGCCAGCTAAGAAGGCATCATTAAAGACAATGGCCCAAAAATTAATGGCAGAATAATGGTGAGGCTAATGGTACTTACTGTTATTTATGTTCAAATGTCACAGCAATTTCAGGCAGGGGCAAATGCACAAATTGTAATGTTGCTGTCGGAGATGCACCATTTTGCCATTAGCTTCAAGAGAACAGCTTCTCTCTGACTGGCTCCCTGCTCAAATGAATCGAATAGTATGAAGTTCCTGTGCTTGCACAGGAGATATAAATTAACTCGCCATAGAAAGTTGCATCAAGTCATTTCAAATCTAAGTACCCTTTTAACGGTGTGATAGATGTTAATTACTACCAGTCAACTTCTCTGGCACTGAAAATTAACTATCACAACTAGAGTCTTATTCGTTCAGGTTTTAATTGTTGTTAGAGATTTTTTTTAATTGAAATTTTTTTAAACATCTCTTTTTTCTCTGTGTGAATCCAATCTTTCTTTATTTTTGTTTCCGTACCTAATTTGTCTTAGAATTCACCCAGTCTATTTGTCTTTCTTGTTAAGATCTTGCACAATTCATTTCACAATCCTTCAATTTGATTTTTTTTTAAATTCATGGGTGGGATGTGAGCATCGCTGACTAGGATAGCATTTATTGCCCATCCCTAATTGCTCTTGATTGGATAAAGAAATACACAGTTTTGTGCTCCAGTCACTAAAATGCCAGATGCCCTCTCAATAGTATAATATTCAGTTAATAAGTTTTCTCACTATCATCTCTTGCCTTGTTAGAGATGCCTAGTGTGACTTTGGCTCATTTAGTAGCACTGTCACCTCTGATTCAGAAGGTTGTGAGTTCAAACTGCACTTCAAGACTTAAGCACATCATCCAGGCTGACACTTCAGTGCAGTACTGAGGGATTTCTGCATTGTTTGAAATGAGATATTAAACAAAGATCCCATCTACTTGTTGCATTGTTTCAGGTGGATATTAATAATCACATGGTACTATTGGAAGAAAAGCTGTGAATTCTCCCAATATTTTGGCTAACATTCCTCTTTGAAGTAGCACCACCAAAATCAGATCAACTCTTAGGGCATTCCAGCATGTTGGCCATTCATCTGATTGCTATTTTTAGGACCTTGTTGTGCATCAAACGATCATTGTGCTTGACGACATACATCACTGTACTTCAAAGTAATTCGTTATGGATTTTTATTAGATGTTTCTGAGAGGTATGATAAGTTGCAAATAAGTGCCAATCTTTTTCTCTTGTTCTAGCTTTAGCTTTTCCAGGAATGCTGATCGTTAATAAGAATAACAGACTTTGTCTCCAAAACTCTTGAGATTTGAAATAGTTGCAATAGACTTGGCTCAGTCCTAATTTGCTGAATATATTCTGCCTGTGGACAGACTGTATGTGTGGTATGTTTGATTTGCCTAGGGAATCATTCTTAAGAGATGCTGTGATTTACTCAGCCTCCAGTGAAGGCAGTTAGCTACTAGTTACTCTCTCACATCAATAACAGAGTAAAGAATTAAACACCCTCTGTTTTAGGGAGCTACCCCTGGTGATCCAACTAGTTAAAACAGTGAATAACTAATCTGCATTGATGAGGAGTTTTGATTCCCAACCTGTGCTGTGTCATCTAAGTTCAGCTAGGGCGATTGTAATCGTGCTTGATACCCTTAGATTGGAAAAATCAGCCAGAGTTAGTGCATCTGAAGACTGTTTAGTTGTTGCTGCTGAAAAGTGATGTGAACATAGAGTGAGGACAGGATGAGGGTTGGTTTTAACATTTGTTGTATAGGCTCACACGTGAAGAATGACCACTTGAGACAGCAGCAAGCACCCAGGAAATGCATGTGCCTGAACTTAGTCAACACCTTCAGGAGGGGAGAGAATTAGTGAAAAAGGAATTTAAATGATCTCAGTTCCACAGCCAACCCGATATAACTAAATAAGTAATAATCCTTACAGTCATGTTCTGACTTTTCACATGTTCGAAGTGCTTTACGCAATGAAAGATTGCAGACAAAATAAAGTCAAAGCATTTGATACAATCCTTATTCAACTATTGCTGCAATGGAAGTTGTGTCACACATTGAGCTTATCATGCCGTCTGTCTCAGTACTTGGAAGTTCATTTCTTTTGACTTTATTGTTATCAGACTGCGCTGTTAAATTAATATGATGTTTTCATGACCTCATCCAGTTTGGGCTGTCTGGAAGTTGCTTATTTATGTTTCAGACTCAAAGGACAGAATTTTCCCGTGGGATCTGGGACCCCGGTGTTGGGAACAAATGGGGATCTGAGCCCGCACATGCTGGGAGCCAGACTGGGAGAGTCTTTTTCTCAGTGACAATCTCTTAATTGGCCACCTCCCCACTTGCTGTCCAATTCAGAACAGTGGGCAGGCTGCCGATGCTGTGGCCCCATCATAGGGCCAGCGGTTCTAGAGCCTCAGCAGCCTCACCAAGGAGGAGGGCACTGCTGAGGCAGTTAGGAGACCTCGAGGGCACCGCAAAATGGAGGTGTCTCGGAGGCATAAATGTGAATGATAAATTCAGAGGGGCTTAGTAGGCAGGCCCCTCAGAGTGGAGGGCAAACCCCTCCGACAGCAGCGTTTGGGCAACGGGTGCAGCCCTTGTTACTGGCAAACCCCTCTTTGTGGGATGAAGCCTATGGCCCCCTGGACTGCTGCAAGGAGGCCACCTGCATTGAGGTGGCGGCCTCTGCACACACTGGGGGGGGGAAGGGGGAGTTCTCCGCCGCTGGCAAAATGTCAGCAGGCCCTCTAAACCGCTCCCCAATTGGGGCATTAATTATTTAAATTGGTTGCCAGCCTCTGTTCAGCATGCAGCTGATCTGCATCCTGGCCCGCCCCGAGAAACTTCCCCAGCAACAGGAATGCATCAGGGAGCCGTTCCGACACGGCTCCCCTCTATTTTTCTGGCCCCTCTACCTCACTGCCGCCACCCCAGGGCCAGGAAAATTCTACCCAAAGGGCAGAAATTGGATTTCATTGTGCCCATTTTACAGGCTGATTTTGTGGTCCACCCAAGGGATGCTTGAAAGTTCTCTGATCCTATCTTGGCTCAAGCCATGTTTCATGGATTTCCTTGTCCATGGAGAGGAGACTAATGTCTGTTTGGGAACCCCTCTGCCATTGCATAGTCACCAAAAATAGGTGAATAAATATTAAAAAATCGATACTGATATGCAACCTAACTCCATAGTATCCTGATTGGCCCCCTGCCTTGCTGATGCTTAACCCTACTCCTGGACTGTGCCCTTGATCCTGGCCTCCATGCTGAGCGCCTCATTGGCTGCAGTCCGAAATTTACCTTTCTAAAATTGGCAAACTATTTAGGCTCAAGTCATGTTTACAATTAGTCAATACAGTTTGTGTTGGGTATAATTCAGGACTGCAAGGTCTGTCCGTTGGTAAGACACCCATCCCTGAGATGCAACACTGGTCCTACTGGCAGGGTAGTGCCTTCTGGCAGCACTCAAGCTATGCTGTTCATTTCTGGTCCAAGGATTTCACTGGAATTTGGGTAATGAGTCACAGTTGCCTGCCTGCCAAAGTCTAAAGGCTTTTTTGAGGTGTAGAATCCCTACAGAAGATAAACCTGGAACAGCTGTGAATTGAATATTGCTCAACGAATTTCACTTTTCCTGCTTCCTGTCCTCAGATTTTTCTGGGCCCAAATAGGCAACTCTTCTCCCAAGCTATTGATTCCCATTCAATATGGACATGCAATTTGTTCTCCAAGTTCTCCTACCTTTACAGTAAGCATGGGCCAATTGTCTTCATCACTGAGGTCAGTGCTGAGTTATTTTTTGCCAATTTTTACACCTTTCCCTGCTTTCTCTGTACTGGGGTTGTTGTTCCTGTAATGTTTCTGTGATGGATGCTGTTAGATCATGCCCATCAGTCCCTGTACCTTATATAGATGCAAGTGATAGACAGAGCTAAGTGATCCCATAACTAACATAACAGATTTAAGCTCTGCAGTCCTGCCACATCCAGTCGTGCACAATTAAACAACTAACCGGAGGAGATGGCTTCACAAATATCCCCGTCCTCAATGATGGGGGAGCCCAGCAGATCAGTGCAAACGATAAGGCTGAAGCATTTGCAACAATCTTCAGCCAGAAGTGCCGAGTGGATGATCCATCTTGGCCTCCTCCTGAAGTCCCCAGCATCACAGATGCCAGTCTTCAGCCAATTTGATTCACTCCACGTGATAGCAAGAAATGACTGAAGTCACTGGATACAGCAAAGGCCATGGGCCCTGACACCATTCTGGCAATAGTACTGAAGACCTGTGCTCCAGAACTTGCCGTTTCCCTAGCCAAGCTGTTCCAGTACAGCTACAACACTGGCATCTACCCAGCAATGTGGAAAGTTGCCCAGGTATGTCCTGTCCACAAAAGCAGGACAAGTCCGATCCGGCCAGTTACCGCCCCATCAGTCTTCTCTCGATCATCAGTCTTCTCCCGATCATCAGTAAAGTAATGGAAAGTGTTGTCAACAGTGATATCAAACGGCACTTGCTTAGCAACAACCTGTTCAGTGACTCTCAGTTTGGGTTCTGCCAGGGCCACTCAGATCCTGACCTCATTACAGCCTTGCTTCAAACAGGGACAAAAGAGCTGAACTCAAGAGGTGAAGTGAGAGTGACTGCCCTTGACATCAAGGCGGCATTTGCCCGAGTATGGCATCAAGGAACCCTAGCAAAACTGGAGTTAATGGGAATCAGGAAAAACTCTCCGCTGGTTGGAGTCATACCTAGTGCAAAGGAAGATGGTTGTGGTTGCTGAAGGTCAATTATCTCAGCTCCAGGACATCACTACAAGAGTTCCTCGGGGTAGTGTCCTAGGCCCAACCATCTTCAGCTGCTTCATCAATGCCCTTCCTTCAATCATAAGGTCAGAAGTGGGGATGTTCGTTGATGATTGCACAATGTTCAGCACCATTCACAACTCCTCAGATATTGAAGCAGTCCGTGTAGAAATGCAGCAAGACCTGGACAACATTTGGCTTGGGCTGATAAGTGGCAAGTAACATTCGCGCCACACAAGTGCCAGGCTATGACCATCTCCAACAAGAGAGAATCTAACCACCTCCCCTTGACATTCAGTTGCGTTACAGTCGCTGAAACCCCCACTATCAACATCCTTGGGGTTATCATTAACCAGAAACTGGACTGGAGTATTCATATAAATACTGTGGCTACAAGAGCAGGTCAGAGGCTAGGAATCCTGAGGCGGGTAACTCACTTCCTGACTCCCCAAAGCCTGTCCACCATCTACAAAGCACAAGTCAGGAGTGTGATGGAATACTCTCCACTTACCTGGATGGGTGCAGCTCCAACAACACTCAAGAAGCTCGACACCATCCAGGACAAAGCATCCCACTTGATTGGCACCCCATCCACAAACATTCACTCCCTCCACCACCGATGCACAGTGGCAGCAGTGTGTACCAGCTACAAGATGCACTGCAGCAACGCACCAAGGGTCCTCAGACAGCACCTTCCAAACCCACGACCTCTACCACCTAGAAGGACAAGTGCAGCAGATGCATGGGAACACACCATCTGCAAGTTCCCCTCCAAGCCACACACCATTCTGACTTGGAACTGTATCGCTGTCCCTTCACTGTCGCTGGGTCAAAATCCTGGAACTCCCTTCCTAACAGCACTGTGGGTGTACCAACCCCACATGGACTGTTCGAGAAGGCAGCTCACCACCACCTTCTCAAGGGCAGTTAGGGATGGGCAATAATTGCTGGTCTAGCCAGCGACGCCCACATCCCATGAATGAATTTTTAAAAAAAGATTGGGTTGTAGCTCCTCAGTCTCCTTAAAGTTTAGTGCCTGGGAACAATGCTGATATCTGCCAATGATTGGACTTGGAGTGCAAGGGGGGAAAAAATTTATACTTATGTGCAATTATCTTTCCAGTTTTAGAATGTCCACAAGGCAGAAATAGATTTCTATTCCTTTATTTGGACAATGACAACAGATCATCAACAGACCAGATCCCTAAACATCTGACAAAATAACCCTGAGATAGTGAAGAAGGAGCTTTGATAGAGAGGCAGATACAAAAGCAACTCATTGTTTAATCTCATAGACAGAATGTTTATTGGCTTCAGTTCAAACCCACAGTTTGCCCGATTGTTCCAGTATTTCACCACCATATAACAGAACTGAATGTGCAATTTTAGCTATGAATGTGGTTAAAATATGTATGGGAGACTTAGAAACTACTGACCACAAAGAAGAGTGACCTATGATCCTGAGGAAAAGTGACCATATAGGACCTGTGATCATGAAGAAAGTTGAGCATCGGGACGTATGATCATGAGGAAGGTTTACATACCAGCCTGTTGTGATGTTGACGGTGCAACGAACCACAGGACAAGGGAGGGTGCAAGAAAGGTTGGCTGTTCAGGGTGTTCCTTATGGAAATCTCTGTAGACCCAGGGCTAAAAGGTGTCATATTTTATCATTACCAGTTGCCCAGTCTATGCATTGATCTATTGTTAGAATTGTATTTTGCTGTCCTCTGGGAAACAGGTCTCTGTCCATTGAACTCAACCTTTATAAACAAAAACAACAACTTACATTAAAGGCACTGCATAAATATCATAAAACTTCCCAAGGCACTTAACAGGGGCATTATAAAACCATGTATGACACCGAGCCACAAAAGAAGATATTAGGTCAGATGACTAAAAGCTTGGTCAAAGGTTTAGGTTTTAAAGAGTGTCTTAAAGGAGGAAAGCGAAGTGGAGAAGTGTAGGGGAGGGTATTCCAAAGCTTGGGCCCTAGGCAACTGAAGGCGTGGCCACCAATGGGGCAGAGATTAAAATCAGGGATGCACAAGAGGCCAGAATTAGAGGAACGCAGATATCTATGAGGGTTGTGGGGCTGGAGGAGATTACCGAAATAGAGAGGGGAGAGGCCATGGAGGGATTTGAAAACGAGTATGAGAATTTTAAAATCAAGACCTTGCTTGACCAGGAGCCAATATAGGTCAGAGAGCACAGGGGTAATACGGGAACAGGATTTGGAGGATTTGGTGTGAGTTAAGACATGGGAAGCAGAGTTTTGGATGACCCAAAGTTTACAGAGGGTAGAATGTGGGAGACCACCTAGGAGCACTTTGGAAAAGTCAAGTCTAGAGGTACCGAAGGCATGATTGTGGGTTTCAGCAGCAGATGAGCTGAGACAGGGATGAAGTCAGGCAGTGTTACGGAGGTGGATATAGGCGGTCTTAATGATAAAACGACCATCATTCTACAATTTTGTAGCTTTGAAAGGATGCGTGAAACGATAACTGCATTTTCAATTGGCTGGATTATATGTGGGGGGACAAAACTATGTCAATCAGAAATGCACATTACCCAGCACTAATCCTGGTTCTCTATAGGATACAACCACCCAATCCTACCCAAAGATCTTCTCAGGCTTGTACTCATCCCCAGATGTTTCATCACTTTATAAACAACTCACTTAGCAGTTATGTAGCATTGTGAGACGAGAGTGATGCCTTCACTTGCCAACACAACGTGGAAAATGTGGGTTGTGTGTGAAAATCACTATATGCTATGCACCAAAGGCAGCAAATGTGTATTAGATATGTGTACAGAGAAAAGTCATTTTGTGGAGAATCAATTTGCAATCCGTTATGGGCTGTGGTTAGTTTGCTGGTGTGTAAGAGACTGGGGAGTTTTCTGGTATGCAGGTGACCGTGTACAAGAGATTACCGTGAGCTTACTGGTCTGCAAGAGACTGTGATGAGGTTACTGGTATGTGAGAGATTGTGGTGAGGGCACCAAGTGGTGATACTGGTGAGTTTGCTGGAGGGCAGGAGCCAATGCGCAAGAGACTGTGATGAGTATACTGGTGTGCAGGTACTCGTGTTTGGAAGGCTGAAGATGAAGTATCACCTGGAAAAGTTACATTTATGCTGTAATCTATTATTACTTAGATTCTCTTTCTTCGATCTTTGTATCTGTTTTTCAGGGCTTTGCAATAAACACAGATTCAGTATCCCACTGTTTACCTGACTCTCCTGCAGTACAAGTTTTAAATCCCAAGAACAGCGCATCGCTCAAGCTCCACAGAGGGGAGTTGCTGTCTTCCAAAGGTCAGTTTCAGCGCTCCTTCATTGCAGCTTTCAGAGTCTCCAAATCTCCAGTGTTGTAAGTTTGTTTCTCACCCAATGAAACAGTCTTTGCTTCTGTCATAGACTCGAGCTTTTTATTTTGGGGCAGATGGTGGAAAAATGAACATCACAGTTATGCTGATTTAACCCAGTCCAGCTGTACCACCCCCCCCCCCTCCCCCCAATTGCTCACACACCCATTTAAAAAAAAACTAATACATTACTGGATTTTAATGATGAGGTATTAAATATAAAATTGAGGATATAATGTGAATACATATAAAACCTCAGTATGACTAGAGCTGAAGTACTGTGTGCAGCTTTAGGTTCCACTGTAAGAAGGATGTTGAGACGATAGAGAAGATACAGCACGGATTCACTAAGATGCTAAAACAAACACAAAATACTGCGGATGCTGGAAAATAAAAACAAAAAGTGCTGGAAATACCCAGCAGGTCTCGCAGCATCTGTGGAGCAAGAAACAGTTAGCATTTCAGGTTTGGGGCCTTTGTTCTGATGAAAGCTCATAGAAACGTTAACTCTGACTCTCCACATGCTGCCAGACCTGCTGAGTATTTAAAGCATTTGCTGTTTTTATTTCACTTAGATGCTGCCTGGTATGAGGAAATACAAATGCTAAGAAAGACTTTAAAGAAAATTGGGCCTGTTTTTGTTAGAGATTACAGGGTGATTTGAGAGAGATGTTTAAAATTAAGAACAGATGGCACATGGTAGATAGAAACAGACGGCTTCTGTTATTCCTGTTTGTTCTCGGGATGTGGGCAGAACTGATAAGGCTGTATCTATTGCCCATGCTTAATTGCCTTGAGAAAATGGTGTTGGACCTACTACTTGAACTGCTGAAATCCTTGTACTAATGGCACTCTCTGGTAGGGAATTCGAGGATATTGCCTTGCAACAATGGTGGAATGGCAACATACATCCAAGTTGGGATGCTTTGTGAACTAGTGATGATGGTGCTCTAGCGACATTACTGCTCTTGTCCTTCTCGGTGGTAGGGTCACAGAGGAGAGAGGTGCTGACGAAATAATCTTAGTGAGTTGCTACAATGCGACCTTTAGATCATACATGCACAGCCGCCGATGGAACTGCTTTACATTACAGCACACTACCTAGTCTCAATGGCTACAGGTCTTCTGGCTATGGTGTAGCACTGTATCCATGGGACTCCTATAATATTGCAGAAAACAGCCCATATTTCCAATGATTCCTATTACATTACAGCACACTGCCCATGGACATGAGCTTTGGTTTCATACACACAAATATATGGAAGAAAATTCTAGAATCACAGGCAACAAGGGACAGTTATGGAGGCAAGTATCATTGAAGGTGCAGATCAAGAGAGGGCATTGTATTATCTTGGTTGATGCTTGCACTGGTAATGAGGTGTTGAACAAAAGCTTTAGCAGTGTGAAAGGCCATACAGCTGTCAGGTGTGTGTCCTTGCCTGAAGTGTTTGCTTGCTGTAGAGAAATTGCCCAATGTGTATTTGGTCTAAATCTTAAAGTAATGTGAATGAGCTTAGTCTGGTCCTCATCTGCTCATCTTTTGATTTCAGTTTCACCAGCTGAGAGTTCTACAAATCGAGAGACTCCAATCCTGGATGGATACAAGGAGTTAGATGCAAAGGGAACAGCAGATGGTGGTCTTGTTCGCATCTTTGTGGCTTTGTTTGATTACAATCCTGCAACAATGTCACCGAACCCAGATGCTGCAGAGGAGGAGTTGGCATTCAAGGAGGGCCAGATCCTAAAGGTGAGAGCACAGCATCCAGAATAACATTGTTTCTAAAAGCTGCCTTCTAGAGGAAGAAAGAAACATATTGGGTATTACTGTTACATTCCATACATGTGGAAGATTGTCAGCCTCTAACTAAATGTGGGAGAGTTAGTAGGCCTGTTGTTTGATCATCAACAGTCAATCTGACTGCAGCAGATATTTCACTTGTGATGATAAGGATTCTGGTTGATGTGCTCTGAGGAGCAGCTGTGTTTCTGGTGAGGGAAGTTCTACTTTATTCAATTTTTCAAAGAAAATAACCTATTTAAATTATGGTTATAAGTACTGCAGGAATTTTCAGACTTTTTGTAGCACGTACATTAAAAGGCAAATCTTCCAGAATTCCTGTCAGCTCATGTATTGAAAGAACATAAGAAATAGGAGCAGGAGTAGGCCGTTCAGCCCCTCGAGCCGGCTCTGCCATTCAATGAGATCATGGCTGATCTTCTACTTCAACTCCAGTTTCCTGCACTATCCTTGTAACCCTTAATATATAAAAATCTATCTAGCTCAGTCTTGAATATACTCAACGACAAAGCCTCCATAACCCTCTGGAGCAGAGAATTCCAAAGATTCACCACCCTCTGAGTGAAGAAATTCCTCCACTTCTCAGTCCTAAATGGCCTGCCCCTTATTCTGAGACTGTGTCCCCTGGTTCTGGACCCCCCAGCCAGGGGAAACTTCCTTCCTGCATCAAACCTGTCGAGCCCTGTAAGAATTTTGTATGTTTGAATGAGATCACCTCTCATTCTTCGAAACTCCAGAGAATAAAGGTCCAGTGTATTTAATCTTTCCTTATAGGACAACCCCTCCATCCCAGGAATTAGTTTGGTGAACCTTTGTTGCACTCCCTCTATGGCAAATATATCTTTCCTTAGGTAAGGAGAGCAAAATTGCACATTTAACTCCAGGTACGGTCTCACCAAGGCTCTATATAATTGCAGTAAGACATCTTTACTCCTATACTCAAATCCTCTTGTAATGAAGGCCAACATATCATTTGCCTTCATAATTGCTTGCTGTACCTGCATGTTAGCTTTCAGTGACTCATGAACAAGGATACCAAGTCCCTTTGAAGTTCAACACTTCCCAGCGTCTCACTATTTAAGAAATACTCTATTTCTGTTTTTCCTACCAAAGTGGATAACCTCGCATTTCTCCGCCTTGTATTCCATCTGCAAAATTTTTGCCCACTTGCTTAGCCTCTCCAAATCCCCTTGAGTGTCTTTGCATCCTCCTCACAACTCAAACTTCCACCGAGTTTTGTATCATCTGCAAACTTGGAAATGTTACATTTAATCCCCACATCCAAATCATTGTTATAGATTGTGAATAGCTGGGGCCTCAGCATTGATCCTTGCGGTACCCCACTAGTCACAGCCTGCCAATCTGAAAATGACCCATTTATTCCTACTCGCTGTTTTCTGTCCATTAATCAGGTCTCACTCCATGCCAGTATATATCACCTTTTCCCCCCCCCCATACCATGTGCTCTAATTTTCTTTACTAACCTCTTGTGTAGGACCTTATCAAAAGCCTTCTGAAAATCTAAATATACCACATCCACCAGTTCCCCCATAGCTATTCTGCTAATTACATCCTCAAAAAACCCCAACAGGTTTGTGAAACATGATTTCACTCTCATAAATTCATGTTGACTCTGCCCAATCTGACCATTATTTTCTAAGTGTCCTGTTATCACATCCTTTATCATAGATTCTAGCATTTTCCCCTACAACTGATGTTAGGCTAACAGGTCTGTAGTTCCCTGTTTTCTCTCTCCCTCTTTTCTTAAATAGTGGGGTTACTTTTGCTACCTTCCAATTTGTAGGAACCATTCCAGAGTCTATAGAATTTTGAAAGATAAGCACTGATGCATCTTCTATCTCTACAGCAACCTCTTTCAATACTCTGGGATGTAGATCATCAAATCCAGGAGATTTATCGACTTGAAATCCCATTAATTTTGTAATACTTTTTTTAAAACTAATATTAATATCTTGCAATTCCTTGTTTACACTAGTCCCTTGATTCTCCATTATTTCTGGGAGGTTTTTAGTATTTTCCTCTGTGAAGACAGTTGTGAAGTATTTGCTTAGTTTCTCTGCCATTTCCTTATTCCCCACTGTAAATTCTCCTGACTCCATTGTACTGGACCTACATTTATCTTTGCTAATCTTTTCCTTTTTGCATAACTTTAGCAGCTTTTACAGTCCGTTTTTATGTTCCTCGCTAGTTTACTCTCACATTCTATTTTCCCTTTCTTTATCTTTTTCTTGGTCCTCCTTTGCAGAATTCTGAAATGCTTCCAACCCTCGGGCATACCATTTTTTGGCAACTTTATATACCTCTTCCTTTGTTCTAATACAATCCTGGATTTCTTTCATTAGCCACAGTTGGAACACTTTCCTTGCTGGGTTTGTGTGCATTAAAGGAATACGTTTTTGTAAACTATGTATTAGTTCTTTAAATGGTAGTCATTGCCTGCTGACTATCATACCTTTTAATGAGTTTTCCCCTCATACCTTCATAGTTTCCTTTGCTTAGATTGAAGACGCTAGTTTCTGATTGAACTGCATCACTTTCAAACTTCATGTAAAATTCTATCATATTATGGACACTCTTTCCTAAAGGCTCCTTTACAAGAAGATTATTAATTAGCCCTTTTTCATTGCACAATACTAGATCTAAAATAGCCTGTTCACTAGTTGATTCCTCAATGTACTGCTGTAGAAAACTATCTCGCATACATTACAAGAATTCATCCTCCACAACATTAGTACTAATAAAAGTTTACCCAATATATATGTAGATTGAAATTCCCCCATGATTATTGTATTACCCTTGTTACAGGCACTTCTAATTTCCTGATTTATAAAGTGATTTACATTACCACAGCTGTTTGGTGGCCTATAAACAGCTCCGACCAATGTTTTCTGCCACGTGCTGTTTCTTAGTTCCACCCAAACTGATTCTACATCTGGATTTTTAGAACTAAGATCATCTCTCATTACAGGACTATACCCTCTTTAATTAACGGAGCTATCCCACCACCTTTTCCAAGCTTCCTGTCCTTCCTGAATGCCACTTACCATTGGATATTCAGGTCCCAGCTTTGGCTTCCTTGTAGCCACGTCTCTGTAATGGCTATCAGGTCATATATATGAGTTTCTATATGAGCTGACAATTCATCTGTTTTATTGTGAATGCTGCAGGCATTCAGATACAGAGCCCTTAATTTAGTTTTTTTTATGTTTTTGTAAACTCTGGCCCTATCTGCTGGCATACTCATAAGTTTGCAATCACTGTCCCTTCCTGCCATACTCTGATCATCATTATCTTTATTGCCAGCTTGATCTAGTGCCTTGTCATTCCCCTTTAATTTACTCGATCTTCCCCTCATGATACCTTCCCTCCTCTATTTAGTTGAAAGCCCTCTATACTTCCCTAGTTATACAACTCTGGTCCCAGCACAGTTCAGGTGAAGTCCATCCCAATGGTACAGCCTCCATTTTCCCCAGTACTGGAGTCAGTGCCACACAAACCGGAACCCACTTCTCCCACACCAGTCTTTGAGCCACACATTCATCTCTCTAATCTTATTTACCCTATGCCAATTTGCACCTGGCTCAGGTAATAATCTAGAGATTACCTTTGAGGTTCTGCTTTTTAATTTCATGCCAAGCTCCTCATACTCCCTAGGCAGAACCTCTTAGTCTTATCTATGTCGTTGGTACCTACATGGGCCGTGACCACTGGATCCTGACTCTCCCACTGCAAGTTTCTCTCCAGCCCTTAATAGATGTCCCGAACCCTGGTACCGGGCTGGCTGCACAGCTTTCTGGACTCTCACTCTTGCTGCAAAAAACAATGTCTATCCTACTGACTATACTGTCCCCTACTACCACTACATTCCTTTTAACTCCCCCACTTGAATGACTTCCCTGTACCTTGGTGCCATGGTCAATCTGCTCATCCACGCTACAGCCCTCGCTCTTGTCTATACAAGCTGCAAGAACCTCGGACTTGTTGCTCAATTGCAAGGACTGAGGTTATTCCACTCCCACCTTCATGATCCCCTTACCTGCCTGACTCGCAGTCACACCCTCCTGTCTCTGACCAAATTAGATGACCCTATCCTAAGGGGTGTGACTACCTTCCAGAACAAAGTGTCCAGGTAACTTTACCCCTCCCTGATGCATCGCAATGTCTGCAGTTGGGTCTCCAGCTCATGTACTCTGAGCCGAAGCTCCTCAAGCCACAGACACTTACTACAGACGTGGTTGCCATGGATTGCCATGGCACCAGGAGTTCCCACATACTGCAACTGTGACACATCACCTGTCCTGCCATTTTTAGAACACAAAAACACAAGAAATAGGAGGTAGACCATATGGCCCCTCGAGCCTGCTCCGCCATTCAATACGATCATGGCTAATGTTGGGCTTCAGTTCCACTTTCCTGCCTGCTCCCAATATCCCTTGATTCCCTGCAGGATCAAAAATCTGTCTATCCCAGCCTTAAATGTATTCAACAATGGAGCATCCACAACCCTCTGGAGTAGAGAATTCCAAAGATTCACAACCTTTTGAGTGTAGTAATTTCTCCTCATCTCAGTCCTGAATGATCGGCCCCTTGTCCTGAGACCGTGGCCCCGTGTTCTAGATTCCACGACCAGCAGAAACAATCTCTCAGCTTCTACCCTATCAAGCCCTTTCAGAATCTTGTATGTCCCAATTAGATCACCTCTTATTCTTCTAAACTCCAGAGAATATAGGCCCAATTTACTCAGCCTCTCATTATGGGACAACCTCCTCATCCCAGGGACCAAATTAGTAAATCTTCGCTGCACTGCCTCCAGTGCAATTATATCCTTTCTTAAATGTGGAGACCAAAACTGCACACAGTATTCCAGTTGCTGTCTCAGCGAAGCCCTGTAAAATTTTGGTAAGACTTCTTTATTCCTATACTCCAATCCTCTTGCAATAAAGGCCAACATGCCATTTCCCTTCTTAATAACCTGCTGCATCTGCATGTTAATTTTGTGCGTTCCTTGTACGAGTACCCCCAAGTCTCTCTGAACATCAACACTTACCTGTTTCACACCTTTTAAAATATATACTGCTTTTCTATTTTTGCGACCAAAGTGAACAACTTCACACTTCCCTACATTATACTCCATTTGCCATCTTGTTCCCCGCTCACTCAACCTTGTTCAGTCTATATCACTTTGCAACCTCACACAGCTTAGCTTTGCTTTACGCTCAGGTGAGAAGGGTGTCTAGGGGTCTTTCTCAACCTTCACCTGGTCTTATTGTAACAGGGTTTTGTTTTTAAACACACTGTTTTTGAGCACTCTCACTGCATTCCAATTATAAGGCAAAGATATTAGCACAAAACTGGCTTTCTTCGGTTTAAAGAAGAAAAGTGAAATTTTTTAAAATTTAATCTCCAATTCGGTTAACGCCTATGGATACACGCCGTGTCCACGCTAGCATGCACATACGATACACACATGCAAATAGGGACAGAAGAGAGCAGAAGAAAAAATAAAGTGAAAAAGTTTGAGGCAGTCTCTGAAGGGGGTTTGTTATTATGCTTCGAGCTTGCTGTTGAGTCCTTGTTTGTAGGTAGATCTTGCTTTTCGTTGGGGCCCAGTATTCTTCTTAAACCTTGTTCACAGTCGGAGACTTTTCTCAGACAGGAGAGGGGTCTTTTAAGTCCAGGAGCAAACAGCTTTCTGAATTCTAGATTCCACGACCAGCAGAAACAATCTCTCAGCTTCTACCCTATCAAGCCCTTTCAGAATCTTGTATGTCCCAATTAGATCACCTCTTATTCTTCTAAACTCCAGAGAATATAGGCCCAATTTACTCAGCCTCTCATTATGGGACAACCTCCTCATCCCAGGGACCAAATTAGTAAATCTTCGCTGCACTGCCTCCAGTGCAATTATATCCTTTCTTAAATGTGGAGACCAAAACTGCACACAGTATTCCAGTTGCTGTCTCAGCGAAGCCCTGTAAAATTTTGGTAAGACTTGCAGGTCGATAGGTTAATTGGCCATTATAAATTGCCCCTAGTATAGGTCGGTGGTAGGGATTAGTGTAGGATTAGTATAAATGGGTGGTTGATGGTTGGCACAGACTCGGTGGGCCGAAGGGCCTGTTTCAGTGCTGTATCTCTAAACTAAACTAAACTAAACTGCTTCTCCAATTTAAAACTCCCCTAGTGGGCCAGCAGGTGGTCACGTGACCGACTGGTTTGACCAGGTCTCTTTTGTGTATTGGGGAGCAGGGACTGGTTCCTTTGTTCCAACAATGTCTGCTAGTATGCAAAAAATGTCTTTCCAGTTAGGGGCTGGAAAACCCCTTGTAAAAGGCCTTCTTCCCAGCAACAATTTTAAAATTTAATGTCCAGGTGGCGAAATCTATGTGCCTCATTCTTGGTAGGTGGGGGCCTGCATGACATTTGTATCATCAGAAAACTTAGATACATTACTCTCTGTCTCTTCATCCAAGTCATTAATATAGAGTGTAAATATCTGAGGCCCAGCACTGATCCTTGTGGCACCCCACTCCCTGCCAACTTGAAAATGCCTCATTTATGATCACTGTCTGCTTCCTGTCTGTTAACCTATCCTCTATCCAAGCTAACATATGACCCAAACACCATGAGCCCTTATCTTGCCTCATAATCTTTTATGTGGCACCTTATCAAATGCCTTTTGGAAATCCAGGTATATTACATCTACTGGTTCCCCTTTGATAACCCGACTAGTTACATCCTCAAAACACTTGTCAAACAGGATCTTCCTTTAGTAAAACCATGCTGACTTGTTCTAATCAAACTATGCTTTTCCAAGTGTGATGTTAAGACTTCTTTAATAATAGTTTCCAGCATCTTCCCAACGACTAATTTTAGGCTAACTGGCCTGTAGTTCCCTGTTTTCTCTCTACCTCCTTTCTTGAAAAGCGGTGTAATATTTGCCAATTTCCAATCTGAAGGGACCATTCCTGAATCTAAGGAATTCTGGAAAATCATAGCCAGCGCATCCACTATTTCTGCTGCTATCTCTTTTAGAACCCTAGGGTGTAGGCCATCTGGTCCCGGGGACTTGTCAGATTTTAGTCCCTCAAGTTTCTCCAATACTTTTTCTCTTCAGATATCAATTTCCTTAATTTCCTCACTCTTTTTAGCCCCTAGGTTACTGCCTATTTCTGGTATGGAACTTGTGACTTCTACTGTGAAGACAGACACAAAATATTTGTTCAGTGCCTCTGCCATTTCCTCATTCCCATGATGATTTCTCCTGTCTCTGCATCTAAGGGACCAACGTCTACTTTAGCTGCTCTCTTTATTTTTAGGTACTTATAAAAGTTCTTACAATCTGTTTTTATAATGCTGGCTAGTTTACTCTCATATTCTATTTTTTCCCTTTTTATCAACTTTTTGGTGGCCCTTTGCTGGTTTCTAAACCACACCCAATCCTCAGATTTGCAACTATTTTTTGCAACATTGTAAGCGTCTTCTTTTAGTCTAATACTCTCCTTAAGTTCCTGTATGAGCCACAGAGGGGTCTTTCTTGACAAGTTTTTGTTTTTGAATGGAATGTACTTTTGTTGATCCCTTTGAATTGTTTCTTTGAATATTTCCCACTATTCATTTACCACCATACCTTCCAGTCTATTTACCCAACTATCCTTATATAAAAACAAAATACTGCGGATGCTGGAAATCTGAAATAAAAACAAGAAATGCTGGAACCTGTCTGATTTATTTGCCTTACAATTGGAAAGCAGTGAACAAGGGTTCACTGAGGGGGAGCTAAAAACACTGTGTTTTTAAAATTAAATCCTGTTAGGGTGAAACCAGGCAAAGGCTGAGAGGGAACCCCTAGACCCCATTCTCACCTGGGTGTAACACACTGCTTAACCAACCTCCTAACCAGGTCAATAATTTGTCAATATTATGTCGAACCTTATTGAATGCTTTCTGGCTGTCTATAAAAACTACTTACATTGACATTCCCGGGCCTACTATTTTAGTTACTTCCCCAAAAAATTCAATTATATTTGTTAGACATGACACATCTATGTTGGCTCTCTTTAATCAGCTCAAATTTCTCTAAGCATCAGTCACTCTGTCCCTAATTATAGATTCCAATCACTTCCCCACAATAGATGTAAGACTAATGGTTCTAGAATGTCCTTGTTTTTCTGTCTTCATTCTTAAACAATGAAGTTACAGTTGCAGTTTTGCAATCTAAATGGATACTTCCTTAATCAAGTGCGCTTTAGAAGATTATGATAAAGTATCTGTAATTACCTCACTTACTTTAAAAGCCTGGGTGGAAACCATCAGGTCCCGGGGATTTGCCAGTCTTCAGTGCCAGTATTTTTTCTAATACTGTTTTCTTGTTTTCGTGAGTTCCAGTCCTTGATTCATTATGATTTGAGAATGGTCTGATCGCTCTATGTATCATGTGACTGAGAGCGATCAATCTCTATTGTTGCATTGATGAAGGAATTTTCCAACAGGTGAAATAAATGATTTGCCAAAATATAGTGTTAAAAATGTTTTAACCTGCAACCTTTCCAAGTTATGCCATTCTCTCAGCCAGTTGCATTTCTGCCTGCACATCCATATGATCCCTAATCACTCTGACACTACGTCTTTGAGGACAGTTCGAGGGAGCAAATGCATGGACAGACAACAAAACTACTATTAAATATAAGCCTATTTTCAACTGCCTACTGAATAAAATCAGTCATGATGATGGGAGATTCCTACCTGGCTGCCTCTCTTCCACAAGGGGATAGCTATGGGAGTGTAGGGTCATCACTGGTGAGTGAAGATGAAAATGGAGCTCAGCTGGGAAAGTGTGTGAATCTGGAGTAAACTGGATATGAGACTGAGGGAAAGGTCTCCTTTCTGAACAATCTCATTTCAGGTGTTTGGTGATAAGGATGCCGATGGGTTTTACCGTGGAGAAGGCAATGGCCAGACTGGCTTTGTGCCATGTAACATGGTCTCAGAAATCCAGGTGGATGATGACGGAGTGATGGAGCAGCTCCTACAGCGGGGTTACCTGGCTCCCAATATGTCCATGGAGAAGCTAGGTGAGTAGTGCATTGCACTGATAGTACTGTTTAACTGAGACTATTGCCTTCTATTTTTAGGCTGAACAAATTCAATATATGGTGTAAAATATTAAGTAATTAATTGGAACAACAGTGAACAACAGAAGCATTTGCCAGATATTTTTCTAATGCTGCAATAGAAATTATTAATACAAGTGAGAGGGAAGTCAAGTTTGACTGAGCTAGGATGGAAAAAGAAGATGGATTTAAATGGGTTAGTGTTAAGAGAGTAGGCAAATTTGACTAGGTTAAGAGTCAGGTAGGTGGGGTTTGACATGGTTTGGAATAAGGGAAGGCACAGTTAACAGGTTTGAAATACTAGCCACGCTTAAATTTATCAACAGTTCCCAGCTGAACACGTCTAAACACTGAAACTCAATATGTTACTTGCATATGACACCATATACTGATGCTCTCTCATCACTTCTCTGTGACACCATATACAGGTGCTCTCGCATCCATCTCAATTTTCCAAACACAAAAGGTTTCTTGAAGGATCCTTAAAATTATAAGTGGCTTTTCAAATAATCAGAATCATTGGCTTGCAGTGGCCGGTGTGCCCTAACTGAATGTCCATTCTGTACTGAAATCTAGTGTTGGTACTCTAGTGTGGTGCCCATCATCTACAAAACCAAGACCTGAACCATGACCAGTTCAATCAGTGGTCGCTTGCAGTAACAGACGCTCAGCTTGAAATGTGAGAATCTGTGTAGATGAAGTGAGAACTTGATATCAGAGCAACACGCTGCTCGGTCTGGAGTTCCCTAATATAAGATGGCTAGATTTATAGTGCGATACCAGGTTCACAGCTGGTAATGCTCTAATTATTTTCACCCTTCATGAGAAATCTTATTCTGGAGCTTGAAAACTGTGTTTTGCAGTGAGCTTGACAGCTTCAGAGATGTAGCTTCCTGTGTCCTTATCACTTGTAATCACCATCCTGCAATACAGAAACTCTAATGGAAGAAAAGCAGGGTTGAACCCGACTAGGGCCAGGCCCATGCTGGGATCGGGAGCCATATCTGGGGTTGGGGCTCGGATCATGAGTGGGCTAGCACTACATGGTCAGTTTATTTACTTTATATGCTTTTAAAATAAACCTCGAAACTAATACATTCTTCCCTCCATCTCCCACCTCTGCCCTCTCATCTGCCAGTGTAAGTGTACATCAGTGGAGAAAAGGTCACTCAAATATACACACACACACACACACACACACACACACACACACACACACACACACACACACACACTTCATTGTTTCATACATTAGATGGTACACTTGTACTCTTTATGATTGTACTCTTAACTAATCGAAATTGGGCAAAGGGCCAATTTTAGATTAGTTAATGGTGACAATTCTACAATTATAAGGAATAGAAGGATATGAGGGCAAGGTGCAAAGAGGCAGTTAGAGTAGGAGGATGCCAATGTCAATTATAAACGCAGGCATGGATGAACTGGACCCAATGGCCTGTTTCTGTGCTGCAGATTCTATGTCATTGCACATGGGACTGGAGATAACATGGGGGCAGAATTAGAATAGGGTGAGGACAGGATAGTGGCAGGGCAAAGGGTCAGCTTAGGGCTGAAGTCCTGCTGCTGGTAATGACAATTCATGGAAATCCTGAATAATTAAAGGGAAAATAACTATTGAATGTCTCTATATCATGAGACACCAAAGCAAATGGAAAAATACTGTTCTGTTTGGGAAAAGACTTTGAATGTCCTGCTGGCATATTTTGAAGTCTGTGGATGCTCCACTCAGGACTTGGACAATGTAATGTAATATCATATGATGTGAATGGAATATATGAGCACAGTGCAGTGCTGTTTGGAAAACTACACAACTAGTGGCACCAGAGCTGGAGCTTATTGCCCTTGGGATCCTGATGTTCCCCAAACATCACTGTGCCCCATTTTTCCCTTGTTTCCACAGGCTTCCATTGTGAGGTAGGTATACCGCTATCTGCATTCTGCGCAGCCTGATTCAACTGCTGGTAATAGCCAAGAGCTGGCAGTACCACATGCCAGACCCACTGGTCTCTGATTTACTAACCTGACATGATTCTGCTCTGTCTGTCTCAGCTTCCTGCTTTATTGTGCTGCTTTATTTCCTCTTTTTTTTCTCTCGTCTTTTGCTGTATGAAGGCAGTCGCACGCTCTCTCAACCGCGACACCGCACTGCGCCTCCTCCGAAACCAAGGCGATCCAAGAAAGGTCTGTCTCACTTCGTGCTTAAATTTTTGTTGCCTTTTTCATTGAATATGTTTCTGTGTCTGTGTTTGACTTGCTGCTTCCTGTTCATTGCCTAATAGCATGGTGCTGATGTGACGATGTATAAGTAGCTGGTCCAGAATGAAAGCAAGAGTCTAACTAAATAATCTCTGCTCTTTCAGTGCAATCCGACAAGTGGGAGGACGCTCAACAGCAAGGTCAGCAAAACCTACTCTCAGCTTCTCCTCATTTTTCTATAGATAATTAAATTGAAATTCCATTCACATACAATCATTCCAAGGCATGGAAAGCTAATTTCAATGTATGTAGCTATTTCATAAAAGTACTGCACTGAATGTTCCTACATGATTTAATTATACAGAGAGGTCTTGACAGGATGTATGATATTAAGCTGCTACAGTGTAATTATATTGAGCAATCCTGAGGATATGTGATAGTGTTTTTATACGGTATAAATAATCAGATCTTTGAGGAAGTAATATGTGCTTAGATAAAGGAGAACCAGTGGATGTACTGCACTTAGATTTCCATAAGGCATTTGTTAAGGTGCCATATCAAAGGTTATTGCGAAAAATAAAAGCTGATGGTGTAGGGGGTAACATATTGGCATGGATAGAAGATTGGATAGCTAACAGGAAACAGAAAGTAGGCATAAATGGGTCATTTTCTGGTTGGCAAGATGTGACGAGTGGTGTGCCACAGGGATCAGTGCTGGGGCCTCAACTTTTTACAATTTCTATAAATGACTTGGATGAAGGGACCGAAGGTATGGTTGCTAAATTTGCCGATGACACAAAGATAGGCAGGAAAATAAGTTGTCAAAAGGACATAAGGAGGCGACAAAGGGATACAGATAGGTTAAGTAAGTGGACAAAGATCTGGCAAATGGAGTATAATGTGGGAAAAGTGAAATTGTCCATTTTGGCAGGAAGAATAAAAAAGAAGCATATTATCTAAATGGTGAGAGATTGCAGAGTTCTGAGATGCAGAGGGATCTGGGTGTCCTAGTGCATGAATCGCAAAATGTTCATATGCAGGTTCAGCAAGTAATTTGGAAAGCTAATATATTGGTATCATTTATTGTGAGGGGAATTGAATACAAAAGTAGGGAGATTATGCTTCAGTTATATAGGGCATTGGTGAGACCACATCTGGAGTACTGTGTACAGTATTGGTCCCCTTATTTAAGGAAGGATGTAAATGCATTGGAAGCAGTTCAGAGAAGGTTTACTAGACTAATAGCTGGAATGGGAGAATTGTCTTATTAGGAAAGGTTGGACAGGCTAGGCTGGAGTTTAGGAGAGCAAGAGGCAACTTGATTGAAACATATAAGATCCTGAGGGGTCTTGACAGAGTGAATGTGGAAAGGATGTTTCTTCTTGTGGCAGAATCTAGAACTAGGGGTCACTGTTTAAAACTTAGGGGTTGCCCATTTAAGACAGAGATTAAGAGAATTTTTTTCTCACAGAGGGTCATGAGTGTTTGGAACTCTCTTCCTCAAAAGGCAGTGGAAGCAGAGTCTTTGAATATTTTTAAGGCAGAGGTAGAGAGATTCTTGATAAGCAAGGAGGTGAAAGGTTATTGGGGTAGGCGGAAATGTGGAGTTGAGTTTACAATCAGATCAGCCATGATCTTGTTGAATGGCGGAGCAGGCTCGAGGAGCTGAGTGGCCTACTCCTGCTCCTAATTCGTATGTTTGTATCCTCACAGGGCATGAGATTTATTAAAAGCCTTTAGTGTCAATCCCAACCGTAATTAATTATTTCATTGATCCAGGTGCTTTGTAACATTCTGTTTCTAGCATTTGTTTGCTAAATCATTTATTAACCAGTTTATTGTTCGAAAAGTAATTACAGTGGATTCACTGTCACATTACATGCTTCTGATGTTTTATGAATTAGCAGTGTAGAATGTTTCACAAACCTACTCTTTGTAACATGCATTTTCAGTAAGGAAGGTAGAAAGGGCTCCCATATACAAAATACATAATATGTTTAGAAGTTATAATGGACCCCCATTGTATAATGTGTATTATCAGTGAAGAATGTATAAAGGACTCCCTCTGTATAACATGCATTATCAATGTCGAAGTAATAACAAATCCTCTCCCCCTTGTTTAATTTTCTTTTTTATGACTTCCTCAATTGCACCATTTAGCAGATCTACCCTCCATGATATTCACCACTAGCTTTCCTGTCTGTTGCAGAGTGGAATCGGCCTGGCAACGTACTGCAGAAATTGCCTATGAAAAGAATGGTGGCTGTATTTGACTATGACCCCAGGGAAAGCTCTCCTAATGTGGATATTGAGGTGCGGTGCATCTGTTCAGCTCACATGGCCAAGATTTATCCAAGTCAGCATCTTAAGACCAGTTAGAACAACAGTAGCCTCTGTTCCTCAGCACCTCCACCCCCTGCTGCCAAAAAACCTGATTTAGTTACTTCTGGGATACGGATTGTAGGGTTTGTTGGTCAAGCTCACAGAGTAATAAAAAATGGTGACGTGGGCATCAGAACTGCAAAACTCAGCCAAGGACTAGCAGGGTGCATGTTAATCCTGTTAATTTTCATGGTGAGCTCCAGGTTGTAATCTTCTATAAAGAGTTATTGAACAGAGGCCAATTCTCTACATGAAAAGTTGCCTGGGTCCTCATGCGTACTTCCTAACGGTGAGTTGCAGAGTACCACGGAACATAGCTGCAAATTCACCACCAAATAACTCTTCATCATTAACTCAACTCCACTGGTCACATTCCCCCACAAGTGCCGTATCATCCAACACCCATTAATTTCTAACACAATTGGGTTATTTACAGCGCTAAAATGTAATGTGCATTTCTCTACAGCCATCTCATGTGAGCTTGAAAAATGAGTTTTCCCAATATGACAATCCCAGGGATAGCTGTATGCTGGTACTTTGTATCTGGGAGCAGCCTGGAGATACAACAAATCATTTCACTTTGGGTTCACTGAAGCCACCTTTATCTCTGCCTGGGCTGATTTGAAGTAAGAGTAGACAGTTGTCATAAAATGTAAAATATATTAACTGCTAACATATTCCCATCTCTCATTGTTATGATCCACTGGCACTGTCTGCTGACAATTCAGTTTCAATAGGTAGCACTTTCACCTTTTCAACTTGGTTAGGTGGATGTTGAAGATGTCTTGATGCTTTTTGAAGAAGAGAAGGCCAATGTTACTCCCTTAGGCAGCACCACCAAAAACTCATTAACTGGTCATTAATTTAACTGTTGGCTTTCCTGTTTATCTATGGACTGGAGACTACACTTAGAAAAGTAATTAATTGGATCTGAAACACTTTGGGATGTCCTGAAAGATGTAATATTGCATATTGTACAAATGCAAGTTCTTTCTTAGGACCAGTTTGTGGATTATGAGGATTATTGCAAATTGTAGAGATGACCTTAAGATAGGGGTGCAGTACTCATTCTGAATTCTGCAGGCCAATTGCAGCCATTTAAAGCCTCTGTTCTGATCCTAGAACTTAACAGGGGAGAATTTTAACTTCCAAAAATGGGTGGGTTGGGAGTAGGTAAGGGATAAAAATTTTGATTTCTAGACCAGGAGCACAACCCAGCTCCAATGCATCCACTTCCGGGTTTAACAGAGACCTGCTTGGATGCTGGTGAGAAACTTAGTCATAGATTTTATAATTGGAGACCACTAGGCTCCATACCTTGTGACAGCCTGGGTCCACATTTGTACAAAAGAGCTGAATTCCAGAGGTGTAGTGAGAGTGACTGCCCTTGACATCAAAGCAGTACTTATTTTACCTAGTGTAGCATCAAGGAGACCTGGTAAAATTGAAGTCACTGGGAATCAGGGATCAAACTCTCCACCTGCTGGAGTCATTCCTATCATAAAGATGTTTGTGGTTGTTGAAGACCGATCATCTAAGCCCCAGGACAGTGCTGCTGGCAGAATCCTAGCCCCACCTGTCTTCAGCTGCTTCATCAATGACGTTCCCTCCATCATACAACAACAGCTTGTATTGATATATAGCACCTTTAACGTATTAAAACGTCCCAGGAGTTTTCACAGAGGTGTTACAAAACAAAATATGATTCCAATCCACATAAAGGAGATTTAATTTCACATGACTAAACGCTTGGTCAAAGAGGTATTTTTTGGAATGGCTTAAAGGAGGAAAGCAAGGTAGAGAGGAGGAGAAGTTAATGGAGGGAATTCTAGAGCTAAAAGCCCAAGTAGATGAAGGCACCTATAGTGGATTAAGTAAAATCGGGGATGCTCAAAAGACCAGAATTAGATGAGCCTAGATATCTCGGAGGGCTGTGGGACTGGAAGAGATTACGGATATGGGGAGGGGTGAGGCCATGGAGGGATTGGAAAACAGAGATGAGAATTTTAAAATCAAAGGGTTGCTTAACCAGGAACCAGTGTAGGTCAGAGAGTACAGGGGTGATGGGTGCGAGTTATGACACAGGCAGTAGTGTCTTGGATGACCTTAAATTCACGGAGGGTAGAACCTAGGAGACCGGCCAGGAGTGTGTTAGTATAGTCAATTCTGGAGATTTAAAAAAAGGCATGGATGACCGTTACAGCAGCAGATGAGTTGAGGCAGGGACAGAGCTGGGCAATATTACAGACGTGGAAATATGTAGTTTTTGAGATGATGCAGATATGCGGCCAGAAACTCATGTTGGCATCAAATATGACACCAAGATTGCGAACAATCTGGTTCAGCCTCAGACAATGGTCAGGGAGAGGGATGGAGTCGGTGACTTGGAAACGGAGTTCGTGGTGGGGACTGAAATTAATTAGAGGAACTTTCTGCTCATCCATTACTGGAGGTCAGACAAGCAGCCTAATATCAAGAGACAGTGGAGGGGTCAAGAGAGGTGTGGTCAGGTAGAGTTGGGTGTCATCAGCATAGGTGTGGAAACTGATGATTTTTCTGATGATGTCACCAAGGGTCAGCATGTAGATCAGAAATAGAAGGGGGCCAAGGATAGATCCTTGGGGGACATCAGAGGTAACTATGCAGAAGAGGGAAGAGAAGACACTACAGGTGATACTCTTGCTATAATTAGATAGATAAGAATGGAACCAGGTGAGTGCAGTCCCACCCAGCTGGAGAACAGTGGGGAGGTGTTGGAGGGAGGTGGTGTGATCAATTGTGTCAGACAAGTCGAGAAGGATGAGGACGGATAGTTTACCTTTGTCACAGTCGCATATGACGTCATTGGTGACTTTGATAAGTGCCATTTCGGTACTATGGCAGGGGCAGAAACCTGATTGAAGGGATTCTAGCATGGACTTCTGAGAAAGAGGGGCACGAATTTGGGAGACACTCATGGACTTTGCAGAGGAAAGAGAGGTTGTAGATGGGGCAGTAGTTTGCAAATCACCTAGGATGAGAAGTCGCTCAGTGCAGAGACTGAGAGAGGAAAGAAGAAAATGAAGATACAAAAGCAAAATAGTGCGGTGCTGGAAATCTGAGATAAGGGGTGAAGATAGCTCGATGAGAAAATTAGCATAATACCTGGGTGGGTGTAAGAGAATAAGGATTTTAAATGAGAAATGAAATGGGTGGCACGAGGTGAGATGCTCAAAGGAGGAGAAAGTGCAAGAGGCGTGAGAGGACAAACCAAAGTCTGATTTGGTGATGAGAAGCACACCATCAGCGCGACATTCTGGGGAGGCAAGTGGTGCAAGGTATAGGCAGGTGCGCAGACTTCAGTTATGGGCAAGGTGTCCGTCAAGGCCATGAAGTTGATCTAATTATCCACAATAAACTCATGATTGCAAGGGTTTTATTCTGGAGGGAAATGTGGAGCTGAGCGGTGATAGCTGATCCACTGGCAGAGTCCCAAGGGTCAACACTGGGAAGGGTGAGTTTGACAGAGAGGAGATTGGCAAAATCAGCCCTCAGCCGGTGCACTGAGCAAGAGGAGAGTAGCGTGGGGCAGTAGGGGTTGCTGCTCATAAGGAGGCAGTGACAAGTGCCTTTGATGGGCCCTTCCAAGGATGCCAAAAGAGGCACAAAGGGAAGCTGTAGGCGTATCTCAAGAGAGTTAAGCCTGGGTTGACAGCAGAGGAGTAGGAAGGTTCAAGAGTACTGCAAGATTGGGTTTGGGATTTAGGGAAGGCAGAGTAGAGGAGAAAAGGGCATAGGAGGGTTAACGAGAAAAGAAGTAAAAGAGGGAGAGATAAATGATCAGAAGTGGGAATAGTCACTGATGATTGCACAGTGTTCAGTTCCATTTGTAACTCCTCAGATAATGAAGCAGTCCATACCCACATGCAGCAAGCCATGGACAACATTCAGACTTGGGCTGTTAAGTGGCAAGTAGCATTCACGCCATGCAAGTGCCAGGCAATGATCATTATCAACAAGAGCAAGTCTAACCACCTCCCCTTGACATTCAACCATATTACCATTGTCAAATCTTCCACCATCAACATCCTTGGGGTCACCATTAATTGGACAAGTCACATAAATACTTTGACTACAAGAGCGGGTCAGAGGCTGGGTATTCTGCAGTGAGTGATTCACCTGACTCTCCAAAGCCTTGCCACCATCGACAAGGCACAAGTCAGGAGTGTAATGGAATATTCTACATTTGCCTGGATGAATGTAGCTCCATCAACACTTAAAAAGCTCAACATCATCCAGGACAAAGTGCCCCACTTTATCAACTGATCCATTACCTTAAACATTCTCCTTCCAACACCAGTGCACCATGGCTACATTGGGTACCATCTAAAAAAATGCACAGCAGCAACTCGCCAAGGCTTTTTCAGTCACACCTCCCAAGCCTATGACCACTACCACCTAGAAAGATGAGAGCAGTAGGCGCATGGGAACACCAGCACGTGCAGGTTCCCCTCCAAGTCACATACAATCTTAACTTGGAAATATATTGCTATTCCTTCATCGTCGCTGGGTCAAATTCCTGGAACACCCTATCTAACAGCTCTGTAGGAATACCTTCACCATGTGGACTGCTGCACTTCAAGAAGGTGCTCACCACCACCTTCTCCAGGACAATTAGGGATGGGTAATAAATGCTTGCTTTGTATGGTTCTACTCTTCCTGACTGTATCCAACAGTAATTTCAGTGAGGTGTCATTATATCTGGATGTTGCCCTTGCTCTATATCCACCACTCATCCTGAACACCTCCAATTTCCAATTGTGGACTGTCACTTTAAATACAGCTGTAATCGTATTATGCAGGTGCGCAGCTTGAAGACATGAAGCCTAGAAGTTGGAATTAACTGGTCCACTTAAGTTGAGGTCGCAGATTCCGATCCCCTTGGTTGACTTACGGGTTTCCCCCTTGCAATTTCACCCCGAGTTCCCCCTGCCCCCCTCCACTCGGAAGTTGCCTTCAGATTAATATGGGGGCCAATGTGTTCCACTCCCACATTTACCAATGATTCCTTCTTGCTCTCTGTTCCTTTGCTGCCTGTCACCAGTCCCAGATTTATGATCACTTGCTGAACTAAATTGTCAACAGTAATTTTCACCAACTAGTTAGCTTTGGTTTATTGTTGAATCTGACAGCAACCAACTCATTCATCTTGATAAATACACCTTGCCCCCAATAGCAAGATCAGTGGTGAGAGACACACCTCCAAAGAGCTGGAGTCCCAGCAGGAGCAAGCTTCAGAACTTTCCAGTTTCTCAACATTCTTTTTAGTTCTCTGTCCCAAACAGGAGCAGTGAAACTGGAACAGTCAGTAACAGTACTTTTAGGAGGGGCAGGTCAAGGCTGAAGGGCTAGCCATACAAACGCCTACACAAAGCATTTAAGGCCATCTTAGTGGCCAGTCTATGTATTACCTCCTTGGAGGATTGGTCAGTGAAGTGGCTTCGAGATTCTGTTTGCCTGTCACTTGGGCTGATTGGCCAATAGAAGGACCTTTAACATTTTGTTCAAAGTCAGCAAATGAGACACCTGCAAAGAATGATGTGTAGATTGACACCAGTTTAGTCTGTTCATACATGCTAACATGTGGCCTAATGTGGTTGGAAAGATTGAGTGAAAGGCTTAAATGGATAGGGCCAATGGATAGGTGACCAAATTCTAAATTTAATCAGTGCCTTTTTTTTTAACAGGCTGAGCTGACATTCAGTGCTGGTGACATCATTACTGTTTACGGGGACATGGATGAGGACGGTTTCTATTACGTGAGTCTGTGCAAATGTATCCATCATAGGAAACCACACACTATCCCACGGCATTAGCTTGTCAGTTCAGAAAAGTCAGCCCCAAACTATTCCTTCGGGCTAGCTGTATAGTAGTGCAGGCCTTCTGTGGCAAGTAACTCACCTCTGGCTCCCCAAAGCCTTTGCACCATCTACAAGGCACATGTCAGGAGTGTGATGGAATACTCTCCACTTGTCTGGATGGGTGCAGCTCCAATAACACTCAAGAAGCTCGACACCATCGAGGACAAAGCAGCCCGCTTGATTGACACTCCAATCATCACCTTCAACATTCACTCCCTCCACCACCAATGCACAGTGGCAGCAGTGTGTACAATCTGCAAGATGCACTGCAGCAACTTGCCAAGTCTTCTTCGATAGCACCTTCCAAACCCAGGACCTCTACCATCTAGAAGGACAAGGGCAATAGGCGCATGGGAACACCACTACCTCCAAGTCACACACCATCCTGACTTGGAAATATATCAGCTTTCCTTCATTGTTGCTTGGTCAAAATCCTGGAACTCCCTAACCCTAACCCTAACAGCACTCTGGGTGTAACAACACCACACAGTCTACAGCAGTTTAAGAAGGCAGCTCACCACCACCTTCTCAAGGGCAATTGGGGATGAGCAATAAATGCTGATCTTGCCAGCAATGCCCATTTTCCATGAACAAATTGAAATCCTCGAGGAGGTTAGCCTGATTCAACCTACCCTAACTCCTGAATGTTCCCTTACTGCCAATGGAGCCTGTGCCTTGTTAAGCTACGCTTGATCAGATGCGTGAGTGAAATGTGAATGGCACTCAGTCAATATGGAAGAACCTACCATAGGCTAGGCAAAGATTCTAGCCTAGACCATTTCTGGACATTTCTATGCACAGCTTTTGCTTCTTGGAGGCTAGACTGTGAATAATTAACGGGATAAGAGCAACACTTTTATGGATAACAGAAATGAAAAATACACACATTGGACAAAAAATTGAATATAATTTCACCAAAAAATAAGTACAAACCAAACTAATGAGACTGTATGGATAATAAGGACGTAAAGAAAAAAATGAGGGTAAGGAAAGAGGCTTACACTAAGTACATGGATAGCTGGGGACAGCATTATGAGGGAGAATAAGAAGAGGTTAGGAGAGAAGTCAAACAATTAGGAAAGCAAAGAGGAACTATGAAATTAAATTATCAAGGAGGATAAAACTAAACACTAAAATATCCTAGTGGGACATAAATAAAAACAGGAAAGTCAGGGTGGGAATAGGATCACAAAGGGATGGGCAGGACAAAATCACAGGCAACAAAAGTAAAATGCTTCAGTATTTACCAGGGAGACAGATCATGTGGACATGACATTGGAAGGTGAGATTAGAAATGATATAACCGCATTTAAAATACAGAGGAGAAATATTAAATAAGCTAATCCAACTCAAAGAGGATAAAATCCCTGGTCTGGATGGATTGCATTTGTGCATTTTTAAAAATCTAAGGAAAAGGTAGTAGAGGCATAATTACACAAATTTAATAACTTTTTAGAAAAAGATGTTCTGCTGGAGTACTGACAGAAAGCTAACTTTATATCTGTTTTAAGGAGGGAGAGAGAACATGCCCAGGGAACAATAAAGCAGTCAGCTTAACATCAGTGATAGGAAAGAAAATGGAATACCTGCTAAAGGAGAAAATAGAAAAACACCTAGAAATCAAAAATATAATAATAACAGGATTTCAAAAGGAAAAGTCTTGCTTGGCCAACCTCATTGAATTCTTTGAAGAGGTAATAGAACATAGACAAGGATAATGTAGTAGATGTAATATAGGTAGATTTCCAAAAGGGCTTCAATAAGGTGCCACATAACAGACTAATGAATAAGGACAGAGCATGCAGTCAGGGGACAGGTAGCAGACTGGATAGCTGGCTACAAAGCAGAAAGCAGAGAGTAGAGTAACAGAAGGTTGGAAGTGGGAGGTGGCCATTGTTGTTCACAATTTACATTAGGCTGTGTTTGCTGACAATGCAACCACTAGGTGGCGGAGTACTGCCACTTGCACAATGCAACCTCATCGACAGAAATGCCACTGTCTGGGATGCCTCAGGCAGCTGCCAGTAATAAAGATGGTGCAGCTCAGTTCAACACAAAAAAATTTAACCCAACACCCCTCAATGGCCACTTCCACACTACCCCAACAGTTCCCCGCTCCCTCCCGCAATCGCTGCATTCAGTTTCACGCTGTCTCCTGCGGTCGCCTTCTCACCGCTCCCAACTGCTTGCCGCTCCATCCTGCCATTCTCTCCTGTGCCTGACTGGTCACCGTTCCCTCCCATCACTCGCTCCCCGCCTCACCGCCCGGAAAAGCGACAGCTTGGGGAGGAGGAAGGGGAGCAAGCGGGGTGTTAGCAACGAGGCGGGAAGCAAGTGGCAGGATGGAGCGGCAACCAGTCGGAAGCGGAGAAATGGAGCAGTGAACGGGCGGGCGCGGGAGCAAAGGGCAGGAGGGAGCAGGGACGAGAAGCAGCGATTGAGGCACTGATTGAGGAAGGGAGCGGCGATTGGGGCCGCTTTCCAAAACTCGCACTGGAAGCTGACATCCCATAGCGTGATGATGTATATGCGTGCATTAAACTGGCAAAGCTTGGGTGCATTTTGCACAAGGATGAATGTGTTCCACGCATGTACTTAGTTCGGACCACAGTGATGATGTCAGCGCTTGGCTGCTTTGGCAGGAGACACTCCATTTATATTAACGACTGAATTTGGAATCAAAGCATAATCTCAAAATTTGAAGATGACACCAAATTGGAGAGAAAAGTCAATACTGAGAACTACAACAAATTACAATAGTTATTAATAAACTTTCAGAATGAGCATATAATTGGTGAAAGGTAGAGGAGAAAAGGGATCTGGGTGTACAAATACATAAATCGCTATTGGTACAGGTCAATAAGGTCATAAAATGCAAAGCAAGCACTCGGGTTTATTTGTAGAGGGATAGAATTAAAAAGTAGAGAAGTTGTGCTGAACTTCGGTCAAATCTTGATTAGACCATATTTAGAGTACTGTGTACAGTCTGGTTGCCATATTATAAAAAGGATATAGAGGCAGTGGAGAGGGTGCAAAAAAGATTTACAAAGATGATGCCAGAAATGCGAGGTAATACCTATCAAGAAAGAATGAACAGGCTGTGTCTCTTTTCTCTTAAAAAAAACGAGAAGGCTGAGGGGTGAGCTAATAGAGGTCTTTAAAATAATGAAAGGTTTTGATAGAATAGAGCAGAGAGAATGGGCTGAATTTTATGAGCCCTCTGTCGTCGGGGGTCGCGAAAATTCTTCCAGGAGAGGGCCGCGACGATCTCCGCGCCAAGAAAGCCCTGCTGCATTTTACTGGTGGCAGCAAGGCCTCAATGCAGCCCTCCCCCCCCCCCCCCCCCCCCACGCCACTCGGCAGCGGTCCTTCATTTTAATATTAAAATCAATGAAAAAACGTGCAAATTAACTTACCTTGCCCCGGTGGCCATCCCACACCGATATTACGACCGCTGGCCACAACTTGCATGCTTTTGGAACTCCATTCGGAGTTCCAAGGTATGACACTGGTGGGGAGGGGGGAGGAGTGAAAATTACAGGGTGCGGTGTAGGGGCGTGTGGTCAGCGGGGACCTGCTCCGATTAGTTGCGGAGATGGTGGGAAGGGGTCGAGCATCAAAGGGAATAAAGTTCGTGGGGAGGGGGGTGGGGTTGGGGGGGAAGGTCATGAGTGAAAACTCACTATTTTGGGGGGGATAGGACAAAAAAATCAACGGATTATTCATTGGGGGTGTGGGACAGGGAATTGGAAATGTGAATAAATGTATGTCTGCATTTTTAAGTATTTTGTTACTTTAAAACTTTTAATGAGACCGAAGGGTGTCGGACGCCGTTGCTGGGATCAGAACAGCTGCCCCCTCTACGTCATCGAGGGTGGCCGCTCCACCCCTTCCATTTAAATGAGTCCCCACGCGAAATATCGCGGGGGCTCAGCGACAGCGCATCCGCACCTGAAGGCCGCCGACTTCAAAGTGCGCCGCTGCGATGTGCAGTGCACTAATAAAATTCAGCCCAATCTTTCCACTTGTGGGGAAAACCAAAACCAAAACTCGAGGCCAAAAATATAAGGATGTCACCAAGAAATTTAATAGGGAATTAAGAGTAAATCTCTTCACGCAGATAGTGGTGTGAATGTGGAACTCACTACCACAGGGAGTACTTGGGGCGAATAGAAAGATGTGTTTAAGGGGAAGCTAAATAAGCATATGAGGGAGAAATGAATAGAGGGTTGTGCTGATAGGGTTAGATGAGGACGGATGGGAATAGACTCGAGGGGAGCATAAACTCCAGCATGGACTGGTTGGGCCGAATGACCTGCTGCTGCACTGTATATTCTATATATTTCCACGTACAATGGTGGGTAAAATAGTGAGGCCAAAGGTGAGGAATATTTAATATCAGATAGCCGTAATGGGTTCGAGCAATGTTTATAAGGACACCCTGATGGTAGCTGTGCACACAGGTTAAGTTACTGTTTGGAATGAAATTACATTATATGAAGACACTGCTGACACCATTAATGGTTCCTATTGATTTTTCTGATGGTGAAGAGCAGTGGACTAGTCAGGTATCTGAATAATTGACAATGTACAGTGCAATTGCAAAACATCCAAGGACTGGACAATGTATGTTGTTTAGTTACATCTTAATGAAACTCTTGATAGCAGGAAGCTGAATGTGGCATTTTTCGCACAGTGTATCAACATCTGTTTGTTTTGCACATATAAAATATACAATCATGTGAGCATGCAGTAAATAGATGTCCACATATCACATGCAATTTACAGCACAGAAACAGGCTATTTGGCCCAACTGGTCTATGTCGGTTTTTATGCTCCACACAAACCTCCTCTCACGTTATTTCATCTCTCACAATCATCATATCCTTCTACTCCTTTCTCTCTCATGTACTTGTTTAGCTTCTCCGTAAATTCATCATTACTATTTGCCTCAACTACTCCCTATGGTAATGAGTTCCCCATTCATACCACTCACTAGGTAAAGAATTCCTGAATCCTTACTGGACACTTTGGTGAATATCCTATATTAAGACCAATTGCTTCTAATGTCTCTTTGCTGTGCACGACCCTTTTTTTTGCACTGTGTGGTCCCTTTAAGATGTGCTCACGCATGGCGATCTTAAAGGGACTGCTGGTTCGTTAGTTCCCTGCGCAGCACATTCCTGATTGCACCCATGCAGCTTAGAGGAAACATCTCTATACCTACCTTAACAAACCCTTTCATAATCTTAAATACTTCCATTAAATCATTTTCTATTTTCATAGAGAAAAGTCCGTAATTGAAAATAATCTTCAGCCAAAGGTCTGGCTGTATGTATGTCTCATCATCCCATGTTCTCTTTCCTCACCCACTTTCTCTTATTCATTAATGAATTTGTGACAATAAGGCTGGTAACATTCACTGTCCCCAATAGTTGTGCCTGGCCCACCTCATTGTCAATGGAAGATCTACTTTCACCCCTTGCAGTCCAGGATATTGACATTAGATATATTTGAAATGTAATGATATATAGACAGGAAGAAGCAGCACACAGTTACAGAAGGTATTCTTGGCCTAATCAACAGGAAATGTTCCTTCTGCCCTGGGTCCTGTTCCATATTTGAAGCAGGAAGGCTAATGGTGCTGGCTTATCTTGGAAAAGGAATGTTCATAGCAATTTTCAATGCTTTTTATCTTGGACCTGTTAGGTGCAAACCCGAGTGCCTCACAGGCTGCATAGAGTGTTTAAATTTCTGTTCCCACTAATTTGCATATGTCTCAAGATGCTGATATGAACTGATCTTAGTATTTCAATTTAGAATTGATCCAACAACAAGGGAACAGAGCTAAAAGCAGCCATTTCCAAAACTTCAGGGCCATAAAATTATAACAAGGTGAATTAGAGTAAACGACAACAATTTAAATAGAACTGAGCTGCCAAGAATCAAGGGCAGTTTAGACACATCTGCTTTATTAGTTTTGTTGTTTTAAACCTTAATTTCCCTCCCACATGAATATTTGAATCACCACTCAGTCACATGGTGATATAATAGGTTGAGCCATGCGTGACAGATTTCTGTGTTTTGCCCTGTTAGGGAGACCTAAATGGACTACATGGGCTTGCACCATCCAACTTCCTCGAGCTGATCACTGTGGAGGAGACAGTGGAGGCAGCTGCTGGGAATACCGTGTCAAGACTTCCTCCAACTGTAGCACACAAGGAAAAACAGGTAAGATGAGCAGATCCTATGTTGTGTAAAATACTCATTGTGCACTCCTGTTATGAAACATTTGACGAAATATATATTTCTACCAGTCAATCTGCTGAGCTCTGCATACAGGAACTCAAGACCAGGTGCACTTTTCAGATGAAGCAGAGTTAGCAGTGCAGAGTAAGTTGAACCAAAGTAAGGGAGGGAAGAGAGAAAGGTTCAGAAGAGAGAGTGAGAGCAGTCCCAGAGCATGAGGAGGGAGGAATGGGACTTGGGGTGGGGTAGAGGAGAGGGCAGAGGAAGTAAAAGGAACAGATGGACTGGAGATGAGGGGATGGAGAAGGGTAAAAGGGAGGGAAGGGCATAAAGTCAGGGAAAAGGGAGAGCAACAGGGAAGCAGCAAGATAATATCTGTCAGTGGGACTTGTGGATGGATTTTCTTTTGGCTGTCTTGAATCTGTGAGGTTTTGTGTTTCCTGAAAGAACACTTGGTAGTTCTGGCTGTAATTTGATAGTTCATTGTGCTCCCTATTTGCAGACAATGAGTACTATTTAAGTAAGTATTAAATAACCTTTTCTAACCTTGATTAATTAAGTCAAACATTTTGATGTTTTTTTAAGGTGCACAAAACGTCCTTATATTTACTACACACCTTGAATTTTTTATTACTGACCTTTTCTTTGAAAACCTCTTTTTTTTCTCTCATGCGATTCTAAAGGTGAGTTTCTTCCTTTTGCTTTAGGTGGCCCTATTATGTTCAATCTCATAATGTTGTTCCACTATTGTCATCCTTTCCTTTGGAAAGTTGTGATCATGCTCGATCTTTATTATATAACAGATAAATTATACATATTTTATTTTCTCTCAATCCTTATCTTTTAGTTGTCACTTTAACCATTTTTATTGTAAAACAGTAACTTTACAGCATTTAGTTCAAGAATTCTACAGTTTGATCCATTTTCCAAACTTTCAGACTGCAGGTGTTCAGTTCATTGTAGCAGATAATGAACTGTGCTGAACTGTATTCCCAGCAGATAATGGCCCTTGCTGAACGATACTTGGGCCTGATTGGAGCAGCTTGTTCTTATTGAAGCCTTTTTATTCATTTACTCACTTGTATTAGTTGTTTCACTTTCTTTTATTATAATATTTCTGTTTCTCTACCTTTTTCCATCGCAACAGAGGAAGACTGTTCATTTCAAGCGGTAATTAGCATCCGGGAGGCTTGTAAGTTTATGTTACTGAAGATACTGCTGCAGCTTTCAGACACTGTCATTTGCATTACAGCATGCACACCAGAAGGAGCTGCAGTTTTGCAGCAGGCACAGAACCGGTGCAAAGAACAGAGTTACAGGAACTGTACCCACCCTTGGGAAATATTTCTAAATAGTACAACATTCTGTGTATCTCAATCAAAGTTTAAACGTACCCATTGTTCTTTTCTGGTCTACCAGAATTTCACCAAATCAACCTGCACTTCGGGGTCATATAGACATCCAGTAGGTTACACCATAGTCTGCACTCTGATTTCCCATTTGTCAATTTGTTGATTTGGCTGTTGTGCTAAGAAGAGGAGGCTTAGTCAAAGCCAGAAGATGGTTCTTCCTCATAGGGTGAGAGCGTATATCATTCATAGCCATCCCCAAAACCATTGCCTGTAGCTTTCATGGGCAGACCAAGAGTGGCACAGGTGAACATCTGGGAGTATGTTGTGCACCTGCCCTCTTAGCAATGGTATAATGCCAGGATAAACCTAAAGAAGGAACAATTAGTAGATTAATAGTAGGGTGAAAAGGTACGATTAAGTACCTGTCTGCAGGGATACCTAGTGGCATGGGGATGCATTCAGGTGTCCAGGGTTCACAGATTCCCAAGTTTCCAGGGATGCACTTAAATGCCTGACGTGGCTAAGATGTTGTTGGATAACCAGTGGATGTGTAGGAATGGAGCAACAAGCTGTAGAACGTGTTGGTGCAGCTTCAGTTCCCACTCCCAATAACTTCCTAATCTGAGTTGCCCTACTACTGGGTACAACTAAAGATTCATCTGATGAGGAGGTGGTGCTACTCAGCAGATGTGTAATAATAGTGCGAGGTACCAGAGTTCTGAAGCTCTCAAAGCTGACCACTAGAGATCATAAGCACAGTAGCCCAAGGTCAGGCCATTTGTCAGTTATTTGATCTTAGAACAAACAGCAACTGCAAAACCATGGAATGTGGCCAAAAGGTTTGGGATTCTCTTTGTGCTTCAAAAAAAAAGGATTAAAAACCTAATGAAATCAATTGTGTCAGATTAAGGGTAAGATTTGGCAGATTTGCCTGTATTATGCTCTTTTGGCTGTGTCCTTTGCACTGGCTGCAAATGTAGGACTTCATGTGTGCACTTCAATTGCAGTAATGCTAGATAACAGTAATAGAATAGTAGATGTGCTTGGCTGTATCACACACACTCGGGTTAGCCATAATAGGACTTGTTAACCTTAATACAAAAGCAAAATACAGATGCTGGAAATCTGAAATAAAAACAGAAAATGCTGGAAATACTTAGAATACTGACTAAAGGTCATTGAACTGAAACTTTAACTCTGTTTCTCTGTCCTCTGATGCTGCCTGACATGCTGATTATTTCCAGCATTTTCTGTTTTTACTTCTCACCCTTGAGTTAGCTCTAGCTAGGTTTCTCACCCCTACTAGCTGATTCCTTCTGAATTAGTCCTGGCAATTGCCTCTGGTATTTTAGTGATTCAAGAGGCAGAGTTGCATTACCCATTAGCATGAATGGATCAGAAATGAAAGCAGTTGAAGTTAATTCAAATTAATTTGATGGTGGTTGGCTCTATCTTCCCAATTTAAATGGGATTTAACAGGTAAGGGAGTAATCCAGTTGCATGCAATCGGCTTTCAAATCTTGTTAGCTATTGTTATTCTCTACTGGTGAACCTCCCGGAGAACTGGAAGGGAGGCTGCTGGCTGATGAGGGTACAGTGATTATTCTGTGACAGTAGCTGGAGTGTGAGGTACAGAACATCTGATAGCAGAGGTATCTTCAGTAGTATCAGTTGCTGGCAGTGTTGTGTGACTCATGTAGGTAAGATAGGAGGTTGATTTATCCTGGCTCATGGCTAGCAATGGTTTCTTGCTTGCTTTGCATGATCCTGCTGGGACTGGCTAACCCTGTACAGTCAATGCTTTTTGGATAATAAACAGTGATAAGTGACTACTCTGGCTTATAGTTATTGAGGCCCATGAGAAAGACCCCGAGTTTATGGTTTGGGGTCGTGCATGTTGTTTATCTGGAAAATCAAACAAGGGTTTACAGGTCTATTCAGAAAAACAAAATCATCACGGTATGTATGGTGGTGCCTGCTCTCCTGGGTATGTAGAGCAGGAATTGTTAGACAAAAAAGACCAAGGTTCGTCTAGCTCACCTCTGTCATCCTGGTTGTCACATGATGCAACAGTATTAGAGTTATTGACTAATCATAACAATCAATCTCTTATCATCTGGGATGTTTTCTTTTATTTTATTTAATTTAGAGATACAGCACTGAAACAGGCCCTTCGGCCCACCAAGTCTGTGCCGACCAACAACCACCCATTTATACTAATCCTACATTAATCCCATATTCCCTACCACATCCCCACCATTCTCCTACCACCTATCTACACTAGGGGCAATTTACAATGGCCAATTCACCTATCAACCTGGAAGTCTTTGGCTGTGGGAGGAAACTGGAGCACCCGGTGGAAACCCACGCGGTCACAGGGAGAACTTGCAAACTCCACACAGGCAGTACCCAGAACTGAACCCGGGTCGCTGGAGCTGTGAGGCTGCAGTGCTAACCACTGCGCCGTGTTATGTCAGTCAGTTGATTGGCTAAGTCTGTCTGAGCTTAATGGGGCACTTTCTGTGGTTTTTTGCTTTGTACGGCTGATCAGCTCAGTATAGGGCAACATTCATGCCTCTGGTATTGTGGTAATCTATTATCCATTGGACAGGGTATGTGACAGGTGTACCCCATCTCCCACACTTGGCCTCATTTCCTATTTCCCCCACTGGTTGTCTTTTCTGAGAAAGTGGCTATGACGGAAGGTAAAGTACGGAAAAGTTGGGAAAGATGAGAATGACAAGTAAGAAATGTGTGACTTCATTATATTCAGATTAATGGGAATAATACAAATCCCAGGTTCCCGTTTCTTCAGTAATGGCAGCTTTTAAAACATGCTGTCCTTTTAATCTCAATGAATTAATGTTAGCAAATCTTTTGTTATGTGTCACAGTTGCATAAATTGTACTGGAAAGCAGTGTATTCTCTACAATAAATTTACAGAGTAGTTCTCACTGCACAGAGACAGAGAGAGCAACCAACAGAGTGAGTCAGAGAGAGAGCAAGACCCATGTGGAAACGGGACAGTGTTCCATTGAGGGGTGACATTCACTCTGCAATTATCAATATGAAAATTTCTCTTTAACCTATAAAATCACATATTAAAATGTAAATGTTCTTCAATTAAACTCTTTAGGGCAGTAGAATAAAATGAATACCAAATTTGCAGTAAAGTGTTTTTCAAGTTCTCATTTGTCAATTCCTGGCCAATTTTGGAGATTAAAAATCATCCATGCAGGAAGACATGGGTATTGAAATACTTATGAGACAGAAGTGTATCAACTGCAGTGAAATCTCATGATACACACATACCTGTGATTAACTTTACTTTTGCTGTGCACTGAAGCATCAGCTTTAAAAATCATCCATGCAAGAAGACATGGGTACTGAAATACTTATGAGACAAAAATGTGTCAGCTTCAATGAAGTCCCATGATACACACATACCTGTGATTAACTTTGCTTTTGCTGTGCACTGAAGCATCAGCTTTAAAAGGGAACACAACCGAGGTCCCAGGACTTCAGGGAAAAAAAAGAATTTCTGGAAATGTTTTATGAGCAGCAAGAGGAGGACTGAAGCTTTAACAGATATGTATGTTTGGGAGGCATGAATGAACATCAGAAGCACAATTACTCTTAGCTGGCACAAATGGTTCTGGGGACCACAGAGAATTGGAAGACAGCCAGTTCTGCCCTTTGACTTTGGACTGAACCCAGGAATGAAAGTTCAGCTTTTTCTGCTGATCATGGCTGCAGTGGGAGAGATTGTGATAGATGGGTGTGGGATACAGGATTTGTACAAGACTGAAGCTGATCTTGATGACCGATAGGGCTGAATTACTTTATGGTTCAGGTCAATATTAAAAACACCACAGCATCATTCAGACAATTCTTCTGATAGTCTGTCTAATATTTCTCTCAGCCGCTATCACTATACGTAGATTAACTGGTCAGTCATGTAATTGCTGTACATGGGGTCTTTGCTGTACATAAAATAGCAACATTTTGACATTTCTCTGCAAGAACAATGACTATTTAATTGTGAAGCACTTTGATATGTTTCTGAGAAGGGTGATAAGTAGCTGTGTAAATACATATCTGCCACTCTGAACATAGATTGAGACTCTTTGGAAGAGTGATGTTGTATGGCACGAGAGTGATTGTGACCAGGTTTGCAGGGTTTGAGCATTTAAGCACCAGTGCAACTAGCTATCGGCAATATAGTTTGTCTTATGTTCGAAGTGTGTGTTGAGGTCACAGCGAGTGTGTAATGTGAAGTGAGTTTCTTGCTGTCTTTTGTATTTCATCAATAACTTTTATTCTGATTTTCTTCCATCAGCTGAGCTCAGATGAAGCAGAGGTTTTGAGTCCTGTTGTTCCAGTGACCGACTATCCTGCTGTTACAGGACTGTGTTTGGACAGCGAAAACATCTCCAATAACAAGAAGAAAAAGGGTTTTTTTTCCAAAGGAAAGAAACTGTTCAAAAGATTGGGATCCAGTAAAAGAGAGTAACTCCCACCTGGGATCCAGTAACAGAGAGTAACTCCCACTTTGAATTCAGTAAAAAAGGTAACTGCCACCTGGGATCCAGTAAATCAGGGTAACTCTCACTTGGGATGATGGTGGACCTTGGAAGTAATTGGAAACTGAGCGGGATTGCTAGCATCAAAATGAGGAACACATCCACCGATGCAGAACCCTTTCTGCTGTAAAAACCTGAAGAAACTTCTACCATCCCTTTGCCTTTTGAGGTATTTTACTCAAGTCACCAGTGTTTGTAATGTTGCAGTTGAAAGAAAGTTTGGCCAGCAGTTCTAATCTGCACTGAGTACCTGCTGAGCACTAACGATATAAACCATCAGAAGAGAATGCCTTTCTACAGTCTGTAATAATTACAATTCATGTATTTTCAGATTACTGGAAATATCTAGCTTCAGCTCACCTCATCTGTAACTGTCAGAAGACATGTTGACTGATATTGTTCATGCATTGATGCTCCGGTGACAGCTTAACAGCACAGAGCTGTTCTCTTCAAGTAACTACATGGCAGTATTGTTTAAGCTTTGCAGAGGTATAAATCTCTGCATTTCATAAACTTCAGAGGCAGGCAGGTAGTGGCTCTTTGGCTAGAGATATACCAGGGTCCCACTGACTGGTTAAGATGAATAGGAACCTGAGTGACAATGGAACTGTGATGTAACTAACTGGTAAACCACCAATTTGTATCTAGGGTTGCTGCCATTTACTGAGTCCAAAATGGCACCAGTGCAGGGCAGGAGTTCATGTTTAGGGCTGATGTTTTAAAGTTTGCATTGTCACTGATGAAAATGTAAAGGTTTAAAAAATGCCTCAATGTCATGAGATACAAAAGAAAACGGAAACATGTTATTCCGTATCAGACTTCTGGTGTCCTGTTTGCATTTTAGAAATTTCCAAACAGCCTGTTCAAAAAGTAACCAGCTGGTTCCAGCACTGGAAAGTGGGAACTCCGCCTGAATCCCCTATTAGGAAAAGTCCATGTATTTGAGATCTGATCCATTACGTTGCTACATGTGGGTAATGGAAAGATTTGTCCTCTGCCTTAGTCAAGAAAGACAATTAAATGGATTTCTAAACATGAAAACAGATTTTCAGATGCCAAGCCACAATAACCTGCCAGTTTTCAGCTGACACCCTGAGTTTGTGCACATAGTTGCTCTGTGTTCCAGGCTCTTGAGCAGCTGTCAAACTTAAAACAGAACTTATTTTCATACCTTAAAGAATTGCCATCATGTTTAAATTCTAGAACGCCGCTTTGTAATATACAATTGATATTTTGTAAAGAAGAGTTTATATGATTGTGACATTTATAAATATTTTCACCCCTTGTTTTGCATGCATCATTGGGATCGAGTCCAGTTGTGCTCTGCATGGAGTGCAAGTGTGAGCAGGGCCCGAGCCCTATTGTCAAATGCTTTTCCTTTGTTTCTACATAGAAATGTTTTTACTGAAATAAAGTCTATTTTCACAGAAACTGCTCATGCATTTTAGTAATTATTTTAAACTGTTGAGAATTTAGTGGGCTAGGAATATAAGAATAGTGGGGGCGAGGCCATGGGAAGTACATTAACAGTGTTGGATGAGACTACAAGGAGTACAAGGACAGTGAGTGTGAGATGGTAGGGAGTACAGGGACAGCTGGGATGAGATCACATGGAGTGCAGTGACAGTGAGGTAAGACCGTAGGCAATACAGTAACAGTGGGGATGAGACTGCAGCAACTGAGAGTGAGACTGCAGAAAGTACAGGGACAGCAGGAATAAGACCATAGGGAGTGCAGCAGCAGTGGTAATGAGACCACGGGTGAACAGTGACAGAGGAACTAGGACCAATGGAAGTTTGGAGGCAATAGGTCTAGGAATATGGCTACAGTAGAGCCAGTCATTGGACAGTGCTACACTTTGCCCATCAAGGCTGCCTGCCATTTGAATCCAACTGGCTGTTCAGAATGATTAAATCAGTTTAGATGGAGCAGATAGTCATGAGTTTGGGTAAATAGTCTCTGTTCTGAAGGAAGTTTTGTGATCCTGGTTTGCTTGTGTTGAGAAGTTAAATGGAAAACTCAAAAGCTTGGAATAGGCAAGAAAGGCAGCGGCAGCAACACTTCCAGAGAGAGCATCCATGTACTGCACTGCCATTGCTTTTGTTTGGGGTTCTTCAATGTAACTGCCTATGACAGTTGTATCCCTCCCCACAGGGCTGTTGGATAATTGCTACTATCAGTATTTTTTAGGATGGCTCCAGCCAGTTATGTCCCTCTTCATCATTGAGCTCTAGCCCTCTCCCTTGCAGAACTGGCCCGTGTGAGATTAGTCGATATGTCGGCTCACACCCCATTACACTGGCTGCTGATACATTCCAACCATTACTGATGTGAGCACTGAGCAGCATCACATGGAGATGGTACTTTTTATGGATAATATAGTTTGTGATAAAATCTAAGTAAAGAGATAACTGTCATTTTGAACAGAAACTTTTTTAAATGAGAAGCTTTAGCCACAGCTTTTAGTCATCCCTGGTGCCAAAAACTAGTTATACTCCCTGGCACTGATTCACCTACAAAAGCATCACAGCCAACCCTCTGACAGCAGGGATTGAAACCCTCCTCCTTTTGGGTTGGTTATGGCAGTCCACCTGCTGAGCAGTGATTTTGTCCATGTTTTTATGGTCTTTCCATTCTCCTAATTATGCTTGGCCCAGAGTTGGATGGAATGGCTGGGAGTTTGTACAATGATGAGAGGATGTATAGTAATAAATATAACTGAAATCTGAAAGCTCTTATTGTCTGTGCCAAACTGAGTACAGCTGGGCATATCAGGCAGCTGGCTGAGGTCTGAGGCACACTGACCAGGCAACTATCGTTATTGATATACCCTAAGTTCCCCTTTTCTGCTTCCTGCACAGTTGGTAGCGTAATAATTATAAACCAGCATGTTTTTGATTACTTTTTACATTTTTGAAAGAAATGGTTGCAGTGTAGAACTTTGTGAAAATTATGCAAAATATTGCTCGGATACAGTCATGGGTGCAGAGGGAGATGCAAGAGACAAAGTATGTTCCAAACACAGATCTCTGCATTAAATGCTAGCTCCATGTCCATTACCAACCATTGGATATATAATATCCCCTGCCCAGCTTTTCTCATCACAGTCCCAGACCAAGAGTTTGTAAACCAGGGTGAAAATTGAGATTTCCTCAGTATTCAGTTTTGAACACTGAATACTCAGGAATAGGAAGGGTGCAGTCACTACGTTGGGGGTTTTCTACAGGCCTCCCAACAGCCAGCGGGAGGTAGAGGAGCAGATATGTAGACAGATTTTGGAAAGATGTAAAAGCAACAGGGTTGTTGTGGTGGGTGATTTTAACTTCCCCTATATTGACTGGGACTCACTTAGTGCTAGGGGCTTGGATGGGGCAGAATTTGTAAGGAGCATCCAGGAGGGCTTCTTGAAACAATATGTAGATAGTCCAACTAGGGAAGGGGCCGTACTGGACCTGGTATTGGGGAATGAGCCCGGCCAGGTGGTCGAAGTTTCAGTAGGGAAGCATTTCGGGAACAGTGACCATAATTCCGTAACTTTTAAGGTACTTGTGGATAAGAGTAGTCCTCGAGTGAAGGTGCTAAATTGGGGGAAGGCTAATTATAACAATATTAGGCAGGAACTGAAGAATTTAGATTGGGGGTGGCTGTTTGAGGGTAAATCAACATCTGACACGTGGGAGTCTTTCAAATGTCAGTTGATTAGAATCCAGGACCGGCATGTTCCTGTGAGGAAGAAGGATAAGTTTGGCAAGTTTCGGGAACCTTGGATAACGCGGGATATTGTGAGCCTAGGCAAAAAGAAAAAGGAAGCATTCATAAGGGCTGGAAGGCTAGGAACAGACGAATCCCTTGAGGAATATAAAGACAGTAGGAAAGAACTTAAGCAAGGAGTCAGGAGGGCTAAAAGGGGTCATGAAAAGTCATTGGCAAACAGGATTAAGGATAATCCCAAGGCTTTTTACATGTATATAAAGAGCAAGAGGGTAACCAGGGAAAGGGTTGGCCCACTCAAGAACAGAGGAGGGAATCTATGTGTGGAGCCAGAGGAAATGGGCGAGGTACTAAATGAGTACTTTGCATCAGTATTCACCAAAGAGAAGGACTTGGTGGATGATGAGCCCAGGGAAGGGAGTGTAGATAGTCTCAATCTCATTATCAAAAAGGAGGTGTTGGGTGTCTTGCAAAGCATTAAGGTAGATAAGTCCCCAGGGCCTGATGGGATCTACCCCAGAATACTAAAGGAGGCAAGGGAAGAAATTGCTGGGGCCTTGACAGAAATCTTTGCATCCTCATTGGCTACAGGTGAGGTCCCAGAGGACTGGAGAATAGCCAATGTTGTGCCTTTGTTTAAGAAGAGTAGCAAGGATAATCCAGGAAATTATAGGCCGGTGAGCCTTACGTCAGTGGTAGGGAAATTATTAGAGAGGATTCTTCGGGACAGGATTAACTCCCATTTGCAAACAAATGGACTTATTAGTGAGAGGCAGCATGGTTTTTTGAGGAAGTGACAAAGATGATTGATGAAGGAAGGGCAGTGGATGTTATCTATATGGACTTCAGTAAAGCCTTTGACAAGGTCCCTCATGGCAGACTAGTACAAAAGGTGAAGTCACACGGGATCAGAGGTGAGCTGGCAAGATGGATACAGATATAAAAACAAAAAATGCTGGAACCACTCAGCAGGTCTGGCAGCATCTGTGGAAAGATGGATACAGAACTGGCTCAGTCATAGAAGACAGAGGGTAGCAGTGGAAGGGTGCTTTTCTGAATGGAGGGATGTGACTAGTGTGTTCCGCAGGGAACAGTGCTGGGACCTTTGCTCTTTGTAGTATATATAAATGATTTGGAGAAAAATGTAGCTGGTCTGATTAGTAAGTTTGCGGACGACACAAAGGTTGGTGGAGTTGCAGATAGTGATGAGGATTGTCAGAGGATACAGCAGGATATAGATCGGTTGGAGACTTGGGCGGGGAAATGGCAGATGGAGTTTAATCCGGACAAATGTGAGGTAATGCATTTTGGAAGGTCTAATGCTGCAGGTGGGAAGTATACAGTAAATGGCAGAACCCTTAGGAGTATTGACAGGCAGAGAGATCTGGGCGTACAGGTCCACAGGTCACTGAAAGTGGCAACGCAGGTGGATAAGGTAGTCAAGAAGGCATACGGCATGCTTGCCTTCATCTGTCGGGGAATAGAGTATAAAAATTGGCAAGTCATGCTGCAGCTGTACAGAACTTTAGTTAGGCCACACTTAGAATATTGCGTGCAATTCTGGTCGCCACACTACCAGAAGGGATGTGGAGGCTTTGGAGAGGGTACAGAAGAAGTTTACCAGGATGTTGCCTGGTCTGGAGGGCATTAGCTATGAGGAGAGGTTGGATAAACTCGGATTGTTTTCACTGGAACGACGGAGGTGGAGGGGCGACATGATAGAGGTTTACAAAGTTATAAGCGGCATGGACAGAGTGGATAGTCAGAATCTTTTTCCCAGGGTGGAAGAGTCAGTTACTAGGGGACATAGGTTTAAGGTGAGAGGGGCAAAGTTTAGAGGGGATGTGCGAGGCAAGTTCTTTACACAGAGGGTTGTGAGTGCCTGGAACTTGCTGCCGGGGGAGGTGGTGGAAGCAGGTACAATAGCGACGTTTAAGAGGCATCTTGACAAATACATGAATAGGACGGGAATAGAGGGATACGGTCCCTGGAAGTGCAGAAGGTTTTAGTTTAGGCAGGCATCAAGATCGGCGCAGGCTTGGAGGGCCAAATGGCCTGTTCCTGTGCTGTACTGTTCTTTGTTTGTTCTTTGACTTTGGAGCCACAAGATTCTCAAGGGCAATTAGGGACGAGCAATAAATGTCCAAGAACAATCTACGATATCGATCTCACCCATACCCGAACTTACTCACTCATTAATCTCATTTTCCTTCAAAACCCAATCCATTTACATTGGGGTCAGTTTTTTTCTGTTTTCTGTACCTACTCTAGTCCATTTCTGTGCTTTTTTTAATTGTTGTGACCAAAATTTGATAGATATCCAGGTGGAGTTCAGAAGAAGGTTGTCAATTCTCTGAGCATGATCCTGAGGATTTGATCACATGACATCTGACTTTTTGATGTCAGATTGCATGTCACTTTCCTGCAGTTTGACAATGTTTTGTATTTGCCTTCTAAGGTTGGGTCCCCTGTGTCTTTGCTTTGTGGTTTTGTACCAGCAGCTGTGGTGTGAGAAGTTTCAAAAGATCTAGGGATGTGGGCATTGCGGGCAAGCCTGGCATTTATTGCATGCCTCTGGTTGGTGGTGGTAAGCCTGCTTTTTGAACCACTGCAATCCATGTGATCAAGGTGCTCCCACAGTACTGTTGGCTCGGGAATTCCAGGATTTTGATCCAGCGACATCGAAGAAATAGTGACACATGTGGCATGCGACTTGGAGGGAAACTTGACGGTGATGGTATTCCCTTGCGCCTGCTACTCTTCTGCTTCTAACTGATAGAAGTCATTGGTTTGGGAGGTGCTGTTGAAGTTCTGAGAACCAGAATACTACTCGTGAACAGGCAAAGTAAGTTCACAGATGCAAGCCTTTACTTTTGCCCCAGATTGCTAGCAGCAGTGCCTGGGAGATTTATTTTCCATTCCAGCATACCCCCTGACAATCTGGGAGGGTTGGCAACTCTAGGTCAGACCATGCAGTGCAAAGACTCAGCACAATCTCTGCACTTATACTGCACTGTTGTGGCTATACATACTGGTATTCAATTAGCTTTATTATTGACATGACCACATTGTCTAGACACAGAAGCATTGTATAATTATTGCTCATTTTATCTGTAGTATTGCATTTGTTGTTACATTTCTATTATTTGCAAAATTTGTTTAAATCCTTCTGTGAATAGTTAACTGCATTCTCTTCCCCTACTGTTATCCCCATTTCACGGTCATCTGCAAATATGAACTGTTTATGATTTTTTTTCAGTATCCTGGAGCTCATTCATATAGATTAGGAACAACAGGGTACAAGCAGCCTCTGCCTTCCCCAGTCTGATACTGAACCGTGTGGGACCCCACTCAGCATTTCCCTCAACAATACCCCCTGACCCCTCAGTCTGACCCTGGCCACCGTGGGATTCCACTTAGCACTCCAACCACTGACGCACGCCCGCCCCACCGTCGTGGAACCCAACGTAGCACCATTGTTCTGTCTTTTAACCATCTTCTCATGATATTTACTCTGGATTCCCAGATCTTTTACAATGGTACCTATAATAAAAAAACTTCAATTAACCACATTCCTGATAACCTACCAGAATTTCTTCAAGACAAAGCTTGCATTGTTGCATGTTTCGCTAACACAATTTCCTCCTGTCTAACATAAATCAAACCCCAAAGCTCAAGAAATATTAAATTCAATATGTGTTTACCTCCATTGGGCTGTGCCATATATCCAATTTATTTTTTCTTGGTTATTGTATGCTCAAACTGACTGATTAATATTTATTAGCATGCACTTATTTTCAGACCATTGAATTTCATTATAGTGGCAGTAGGAATGGGGACAACTTCTTATTCAGCTGGGCTATGTTGTAAAGCTACAGCTGGAATGGTGCAACTGCAAAATACTGCGGATGCTGATGAAAGGTCACAGACCTGAACAGCTAACTCTATTCCGCTCTCCGCAGATTCTGCCTGCCTTACCGAGTATTCCCATAATTTTCTGTTTTTATTACAGCTGGAATGGCGTTGTTCATTGTGTTACGACCAGGTGAGAAAGAGGTCTTGGGTTTCCCTCTCAGCCGTTACCTGGTTTAACCGTAACAGGGTTTAATTTTTAAAACACCATATTTTTAGCTCCCCCTTGTTCGCTGCTTTCTAAGGCAAAGAAATCAATTCGACAGGTTTTCTTAGATTTAAACAAGAAAAGTGGAAGTCTATTAACCTTAAACTCTAATTCAGTTAACGACTACGAATATGCGACTACGCTAGCATGCATACGCGATAAACACACACACAGAGACAGAAAAAGTAGAAAGAATGAAGGGGAAAAGTTTGAGGCAATAGCTGGGTTGTAAGTACAGTCCTTTGAGTTCAATGTGGAGCCTTTGATTGCCGGTAAGTCTTGCTGTTCGTTGGGGCCCAGCGCACGCTTTAACACTTGTTTCGATGTAGCAGCATTTTCTCTCTTGAGGTTTAAGCGACTTCAGTGGATCGGGAGGTTTGTGAGAAAGCGAGAGAGAAAGTCAGCCAGGAGAGAGATTCTCTTGTTCCAGGTTCAGTTCCAATTTGCAGTCTGTCTTCAAACTGTCCTGTGAGCACAATTCAAACTCCAAGTTGGCCAGCAGGTTCGTCATGTGACTAATCCCTTATTTGGGAACAACTGCTCCTGCGGTTTGTGGATTTCAAAGTTCACCGCGGGGGTGGGGGTGGGAGGGGTGCTGGAGGACTAATGCTGTCTCTTACACCAACAAGATGTGGATTACTATTGCCCAGATTAGTCTCTGTTAATTGAATCAGTGAGCAGTTCTTTTGTCTCTCCAAGCACTCTTTCTTAGTATGCAAATGTTTTCTAGCTAAATGTCTGGTTATCTCTTCAAATAAGTCATTTCTTCACTCCAGCAGCAGTTTAAAATTAATGTTCCTATGATGAAATTAATTTGCCTTATTCTTGACATGTAGGGGTCTTCATGACAATTGGTAGTATATTCTGAGAGTTATGATCACACATTGTGTGGGTTTCAGGTATTCTGACAGTTGTAGTCATAATTTTTGTGCCTCTAGTGTAGTTTAAGAAATGTGTGTTTCCTTGATAAATATTTCTCCCATATTTTACATTTATAACTTTATTACCTCATTCCTCTTTATAAAGTGTTTTCTTTTTTCTTTTCTTTTGGGCCTCCTTATCTCGAGAGACAATGGATACGCGCCTGGAGGTGGTCAGTGGTTTGTGAAGCAGCGCCTGGAGTGGCTATAAAGGCCAATTCTGGAGTGACAGGCTCTTCCACAGGTGCTGCAGAGAAATTTGTTTGTTGGGGCTGTTGCACAGTTGGCTCTCCCCTTGCGCCTCTGTCTTTTTTCCTGCCAACTACTAAGTCTCTTCGACTCGCCACAATTTAGCCCTGTCTTTATGGCTGCCCGCCAGCTCTGGCGAATGCTGGCAACTGACTCCCACGACTTGTGATCAATGTCACACGATTTCATGTCGCGTTTGCAGACGTCTTTATAACGGAGACATGGACGGCCGGTGGGTCTGATACCAGTGGCGAGCTCGCTGTACAATGTGTCTTTGGGGATCCTGCCATCTTCCATGCGGCTCACATGGCCAAGCCATCTCAAGCGCCGCTGACTCAGTAGTGTGTATAAGCTGGGGATGTTGGCCGCTTCAAGGACTTCTGTGTTGGAGATATAGTCCTGCCACCTGATGCCAAGTATTCTCCGAAGTGTTACATCCAACAAAAGCTATTATCAGGTCACAGAATAGCACTTGTTTCCAGGAATGGAATTCTGGCTGTACAAGGGCTGCTCGTGATAGTGGGTTACATAGTGTGCTGTCACCCATAGGACCAGCCACACTAATAGATGTAAGACCCCCTCTCTCTGTTGGCTATAAGGTCATTGGATTAATGACTACCACCACCAATTGGCTGCACTTGCTTGCACCACAAGGCTCAGTTACCCCAAAGCCATCAACAGTTGCGGCTTTAACCAAAAATCTTTCCTAAACTTGCATTTAAAGATATTTAAAGATGAAAACAAGAATGTAAAAATTAATGTGCTAATTTAGCTTTAATGACAGTCCTGAATGTAACCCTCACTGTTTAAATCCTGTGTGCTGCAAATGAATGATTCTGGAGTTTTGTAATTTTAGATTTGCCTGTTAACAAAAATCTCAGGATATAACAGCTGCATATATTGATTATTTGTTCAGGTACTGAGACCAATAATTCTAGCTTCAGCAAGGATACTCTGTCATTACTGCAGCTCCAGGCCCTTCCCATAAACACCATGCCAATGTCTGACATTCCAAAGTTTCATTTTAAACCTAGTTTATAGCTCGTGAACAGACTGGTTGTGGTAAGTAGCCAATATGGACTCAAAGTTAATTGTGGAAAAACTGTAGCAAAGTGATATAGTAATAGATTAACTGGAGTGCTCAAACAAATGAAAAGGCAGAGGATCAAACAGGTAACAAATTCTGCAGCTTGAGATGCTTGATTTCAAGGAGGCAGTGGGAAAATTAACTTGAACTCCCAATCCTGATTTCTACTTATAATTGGCTGCTGGAAAGATCTTGTGTGTAGATGTAGATTAGACAGAATAAGACTTGGCTGTGATAGCTGCCACTGTTGATTAGCCTGCTGGCACTCACTGTTTACACTTGCACATGAAGAATGGCCACTTGGGTAAGGCGCTGTCGGGAGCCGGTGACCATGAAACAAGACCAAGAAGAATCAGCAGCTTCAAGAGAGGAAAGAAAGTTTAGACTTTGGAATTAAAATTAGAATTTCTAAATTTGCAGATGACATGAAATTGGAGAGATAGCCCATACTTGAAGACCTCAATAAAGTCCAAGAAGATATTAATAAACTTGCAGAATGGGCATATAATTGGAAAATGAATTGCAAAGTGCCACATTTTGGTAAGGAAAATAAGGAAGACACATATTAATAGGAAAATAAGAATCTAAATGGGGTAATGGAGCAAAAGGATCTGGGAGTACACATACTCAAATCACTGAAAGTTATGATGCAGGTCAATAAAGCCATTAAAAAGAAAACAAGCACAAGGATGCATTTCTAGAGGGATTGGATTGAAAAGTAGAGGAGTTCTGCTAAACTTGTATCGAGTCTTGTTAAATCACACTTGGAGTACTGTGTACAATTCTTGTTGCCACAATATTAGTAGGATATAGAGACACTAGAGAAGGTGCAAAAAAGATTTACAAGGATGATACCAAAAATGTGAGATCATATCTATTGGGAAACATGAACAGGTTATGTCTCTTTTCTCTTGAAAAGGGAAGGCTGAGGGGTGACTTAATAGAGGGCCTTAAAATTATGAAAGGTTCTATTAGAGTAGACACAGAGCGTGAGAAATGCAATTACATAGTGCCACTTCTAGCCATGAGCCACTACTTGACACCCTGTGTGGCGTCCATCATTGATATAGGCGCATGCAGCTGCGCCCTCTGCGTGCGCCCAAACACATGTAAACGGTGCTATCCTGACACCACACAGACCCACCAGCTGATGTGATGCCAGGGTATCTAAGTTGGGCAATGCAGGTCCTGGCAACGCCTGCATTGTCTACTGTTATTGTTTTAAAAAGGAGCTTGAAACAGCAAGATGGGCCCTACAGTAGCTTTACTTAAAGGCCAGGCACCCTGATTACAGGTAAGTAAAGCTTATGGAACTTCTTCCACTGGAAAGTGTCTGAAAGTACCCAGGAGTGTTTTTGCAGGTGTTTTGGTATGTTTGCTGGAGAGTGTTGCCGCATCCTTACAGAGATGGTAGAGGAATAGGTGACCTGTGCACACAAAGAGATGAATTTTGCACGGACAGAAGGAGAGGGAGTGAAGGTGCAGGGGGGCCAAGAAATTGGGATGAACGTGTTCACCCAGAAACCCAATGTTGTGACTTCGGTTCCGGATTTTGTCAGCAGCGGGAAAGCTCCAATGCAGCGTCGCCAGCCGGACACAGTGGGACTGCAAGTTAAATTGGTGAACAGTTTGTTTTAATACATTTGCATGGAAGTGATTGCAAATTTTATGGGGGGGTGTTTAAATTAGTCAATGACATGCGGGGATCACATGCCTTAAGATCCCTGGCCGTTTAAAGGCGGTGGTACTGAGGTGAGGCCTCAGTAACGGTGTGAGAAGGCGGCCATGGGGAGCATTGACTAAGGGAAGGGACAGCAGAGGCCATTATCGGCCTACAGTGCTGGGCACTCTGCATGGGTGGACTATCTCTCATGTCGGGTGGGCATCGTATCGGGTGCAAGGATCCAGTGGGCAATCTCATGTGCACGTGCCGGGTGGGCTATATCACGGGTGCTAGGTTATCTGTAAGGGGCATTAGCGCGTATCCTAAAGGGATTAGCAAAGGGAAAGGTGCCAAGGCAAATTTGTCTCTGCAATGACAGCACTCTGGAGGATTACTGACCAGTTGGCATGGGTCTCATACACCCCGTCTTTGTGGAGCCCCATGCCACGCAGCAGCAGCTCAGAGGGAGGGAGGGCCAGGATGTAGCTGTGCCTGCCTGTGAAGCTCCAAGAGGTTGGGTGGCAGCATCCTGCCAAGAAGGACCTACCCATGCCACAGAGTGTACCGGACTCGCCTCAGCTACCTCCAAATTTTCAAGCAGTAGTGTCAGCGAAAACTGAGGCCCTCCAGGGAGGCCTTCACTGACTTATGTGCCATGCTGCAGGACGAGCTGCAACCCATGAGCTTCAGTGGACACCCAATGCCCATGGTCCTGAAGATCACCTTGGCACTCAACTTCTACACCTTTGGCTCTTTCAAAGGATCCACTGGGGACATGTGTGGGGTCTCCCAGGCAGCAGCCCACCACTGCATCAAGGAGGTGATCAATGCCTTGTTCAAGAGGACCGATGACCATGTGCGGTACTGGACTGACCCTGACAGTCAGACAGAGAGGGCCATCGGCTTCGGAGCCATTGCTGGATTCCCTCAGGTGCAAGGTGTCATCGACTGCACAGATGTGACCATCAAGGCTCTCACAGAGCAGCCAGCTACCTTCATCAACAGGAAGGGCTTCCATTTATGCAATGTTCAACTGGTCTGCGACCCCTGTAAGCATTTCCTGCAGGTGTGTGCCCGCTTCCCGGGAAGCAGCCATGACGCCTACTTACTTCGACAGTCTCAGGTGCGCCACAGCTTTTCAGACTCCCCAGTCGCCTTCAGGGATGGATTCTCAGGGACAAGGGCTACCCATTGAAGACATGGCTACTGACACCTGTGAGGCACCCCGACACTGCAGCAGAGGAGAGGTACAACACTTTCCACAGCTCCACCCGAATGACCATCGAGCAGGCCATTGGGCTGCTAAAGATGAGATTCTGGTGCCTCGATCAATGCGGTAGAGCCCTGCTATACGCCCCAGCGAAGGTCTCGCATATTGTTGTACTCTGCTGTGCACTGCACAATCTAGCTCTGCAGAGGGGGGAGGCCTTGAATGAAGAGGACATGATTGATCGCCAGTTCTTATCCGACAAGGAGGATGTGGAGGAGGCTAATGAACTGGCACCACCGGCTATTGATTCCCTTGCAGCAGAGACCAGGGCCATTGAGAAACGCACAAGGGAGGCAAGAGACAATCTATATGCTCCCAGTTCCATCCACAAAGATGGCCTTTCAAGATGAACTCAATAATGACTCACCTCACTGTATTCTGCCTGTTGCCTCATCTCTATTTCTGATCAACCTGCCCCTTAGCCTGAATTAACTTCGGCGAATGTTCTCTAGCTGCCTGAGGCTCGGAGAGTCCCGGCTGGCTGAGGCCCGGAGGGTCCCGGCTGCCTGAGGGTTTCCTGCACTGGTGCAGGAGCCTCCTCAGTCACCACGTCTACTGGAGGTGAGCTCACTGACTGAGGGGCTGAGGAGATACTGTCCACACTCAGAGCACCCTGAGGAAAGCCTCTCCTCCTCCCTTTCAAATCTCTCTTTAACCTCCCTGCTGATCAGAGAAGAATGAGGAGCTGGAGAAGATTCCAGGTACCTTGTCCTTCTCTTGCCTTGCCACTGTTGCGTAGAGCTCATGCTCAAGACAATTAGGCTAGGGTTGTTTTCCTTAGAACAGAGGAGGCTGAGGGGTGACTTATTTGAGGTTTATAAAATTATGAGGGGCCTAGATAGAGTAAACAGAAAGGACCTGCTTCCCCTCGCGGAGAGGTCATTTACCAGTGGCACAGATCCAAGGTGATTGGTAGAAGGATTAGAGAGGACATGAGGAAAGACTTTTTCACCCAGAGGGTAGTCGGTGTCTGGAATTCACTGCCAGGAATAGTGGTGGAAGCAGAAACCCTCAGCTCATTTAAAAGGTACCTGGACCTGAAGTGCTGTAACCTGCAAGGCTATGGACCAGCTGCTGGAAGCTGGGATTATATTGGGCGGCTGTTTTTTTCAGCCAGCGCAGATGCGATGGGCTGAATGGCCTCTTTCTGTGCTGTAACTTTTCTATGGTTCATTGGTTCTAAAGGTGTGAAGGTCTGCATGCATCTGTGGGATCTCCATGAGGTTTGCCAACTTCTCGATGGTGGAAGCCATGCACTCACATGCCTGGGACATGGTGGCACACAAGCTCATAGCTACACATTGTCTCTGGCATCTCTGCCAGATGTTGCCTTATGCCTCTCTGCAACTCCATCATGCCCTGTTCTGTTGACATCAGAGACTTGTCATCAGTCTGGGGCTCAGCATGGGCCTGGCCACCCGCAGTTCTCCGACTGTCAGAGGCCTCGGCTGTCACAGTCTCCGTCAGCTGCTTGGGCATGTGACCCTGAATCTAAGCTCAAATGTATACCCACCAATTCAACTCACTGGTTAGGTTCTTGCGACCTGTTGCAAGACCACCAGCTTGGAAGAGAAATAATTGCTCTGTAGTGCACCATGTTCCCCACCCACCTTAATCAGAGGCAACAATCAATCTTGACACATCAGAGCAAGAAACTCTGCGATTCTCTATGGGGTTGGAGAAAACAAGAAAAAAAATAACGCTTTGGCATGCAAAGGATGTATGTATCAGCCTCAATGGGTATCAGCAGCAAGTATTCCACAGTGAGTATCATCAGTGAATATCCTCAGTGGATATTGTCAGTGTATGTCCTCATTGAGTATCTTCAGTGGGCATCTTCAGTGAGTATCCTCAATGGGTATCTTCAGTGGGTATCCTTCAGTGGGCATTCTCAGTACATATCCTTAGTGGGTATCCTCAGCGGGTGCATTCAGTAATTGTAAGATTGTTTTTGTTGTTCATTATGAGGTCAGATCATCCCAAATGTGGTAAATTACCTTATTTGAGAACCCACTCACTGTCTCACTTTGGGTATTCCTTTGGGCTGTCTCATTCTGTTTCCCTTAACCTTGTATCACAAGTCTCCATACGTGCCCCTTATCTAATCTCTGATGAAGGGCTTTTCAGAATATTCTGCAAATTTGCCTCAAGAAGATGAGAGATGCTTCACAAATGGCCATCATAGCAACCCTCTATGTTTTATAAGATGCTGCAGGAATACTTCATTGTGATGTGACTGCCACTTGCAACTCATACTATGAGCATCTGCACAAAATGCATAGGCAGAGAGTTAGACAGGGTGCTAGGGAGTATTCCTTCTCATAGAGACCTTGCGGAAAAGTATCAAAGTATGTCGTGTGTATGGAGTCCTGACAGTCCTTGAAAAGTGAGCTGGACATTTCAAGCCAATTTTATAAGATAAGTTGTGGGGTAGTTGGAACAAGTGAAATCCATGAGTTATCTCCAACACCCCAAATTTGCTTGTTCATCTTCAGGATTCAGAAAGGTATTTCCTGGAGTTCTTCTGCAATTGTGTTTTCACTTCACCTAGGAGATTGTGACTGGGGGCTGAGTCAATGCTGTTTGGGGTTGAATAACGTTTGTCCGCATGGAGTGAGCTTGAACAGGTAGTCTTTAACCATCCTTTTCTATGCTCCTATGTTTTTCCCTGGGTGAGATCAGCTAATTCGTTACAGACCAGCGATAGAAGTATGCCAGTTTGGAATTTTTCACCATTTATTTGGAAGAGAGATAGTTATTTTAAATTTTGTGTTCTAAAAGTATAATGTACCTGGTCTGAGATAGTAAATTGTTAAAATGCTAACGAGTTAGCTTTGATGTTGTTTTTTATAGACAGTAAATACCAAACAACTTAATGAATATCTCACTTGAAGGATCTTTGACTCTTTCTGACCCTGAACAATCAGGAATAAAACAGACATTACATTTAAAGGGCAGCCTAGCTTTTGAAACAGAAGAGCTGCAGGGACAGCAAGGACACGGAAAATTCATACTTAAAAAGTTAGAAAGCAGAGGAGTTAGTCTGTTTAAGTCAAGTAACATTCGCGCCACACAAGTGCCAGGCAATGACCATCTCAAACAAGAGAGAATCTAACCATCTCCCCTTGAGGTTCAATGGCATTACCATCGCTGAATTCCCCCATTATCAACATCCTGGGGGTCACCATTGACCGGAAACTGAACTGGACCAGCCACATAAATGCTGTGGCTACAAGAGCAGGTCAGAGGCTGGGAATTCTGCGGCGGGTAACTCATCTTCTGACTCCCCAATGCCTGTCCACCATCTACAAGGCACAAGTCAGGAGTGTGATGGAATACTCTCCAGTTGCTTGGATGGGTGCAGCTCCAACAACTCTCAAGAAGCTCGATACAATCCAAGACAAAGCAGCCCACTTGATCAGCAAATCATCCGCCACCTTCAACATTCACTCCCTTCACTACCAATGCAAAGTGACAGCAGTGTGTACCATCTACAAGATGCACTGCAGCAACTCACCAAGGCTCCATTGACAGCACCTTCCAAACCTGCGACCTCTACCACCTAAAAGGACAAGGGAGCAGATGCATGGGAACACCACCACCTGCAACTTCCTCTCCAAGCCACACACCATCCTGACTTGGAAATATATCATCGTTCCTTCACTGTCGCTGTCGCTGCATCAAAATCCTGGAACTCCCTTCCTAACAGTACTGCTTGTGTACCTACACACCAAGGACTGTAGAGTTTCAAGAAGGCAGCTCACTACCACTTTCTCAAGGGCAATTAGGGATGGGCAATAAATGACAGCCTAGCCAGTGATGCACACATCCCATGAACGAATAAAAAAAGAATACCCACTTATGTTGGGTACAGTAGCATACTCAGTGTTGTGTTGTTGGGTTTATATTAGTAGCATTGTACAATGTTATTTATTTATTTTTTATTTTATTTATTTATTTTTTAGAGATACAGCACTGAAACAGGCCCTTTGGCCCACCGAGTCTGTGCTGACCAACAACCACCCATTTATACTAACCCTACAGTAATCCCATATTCCCCATCACCTCCCTACACTAGGGGCAATTTACAATGGCCAATTTACCTATCACCTGCAAATCTTTGGATGTGGGAGGAAACCGGAGCACCCGGCGAAAACCCACGCAGACACAGGGAGAACTTGCAAACTCCGCACAGGCAGTACCCAGAATCGAACCCGGGTCCCTGGAGCAGTGAGGCTGCAGTGCTAACCACTGTGCCGAAAGAGAAAGTCTTAGACTCCGGTAAAGGTTAACTTGCAATTCTATTATTTGCAGTTGCTATATACACTCTCCACAAGCCACCTAAGCTAGCATCCTTCATGCTGCTATACCTCCTTCTTCTCAAGCCTATCTCATGTGACTGTTACATCATCACTTGTACAGTGGGTGGGGTATCTCTCCCTGTCTTCGGTATTAATCCTTTACATCCTTATATTGCATCTCCTCCCAAAGTCTTTATCCAGCATTTTTCCAAAATATATACATTTATGACTTCTCTACGACTCTCTCTCTCCCAGGTCTCTGACTTTACAGGTTCAGTCTCATTGGAGATTTGACAACTCTTCCCAATCAGGTTATAATCTGTCTGGGATGACAAGTAGTCTTGTAGGAAGTCTGGGTCGCAGACGTGGTTTTTCATTTTTACAGGTTGTAGTATTTCATTCAGTTTGGGTTTGTTCATCTTCATCTGGAGCTTGTGTTGCTTTTGTGGAATAGGAGTGATATTCCTCCGATTGCTTCATATGTTCCCTTCATTCGTTCGTATAACATACGATCACTGATAGTCCTCATGTTTATGGATTACTGTACCTTCTCATTCCAGATCACATACCCAAACTTTTTGACCATTGTTTAATTTGAGTAAGCATCTCGCTCAAAATCTCCTGTTGTAATTCTGGGTTTGTTTCCTTCTGTAGAAGTTTTCTCTTTCTCGAACTTTCTCATAATCTTCAGTCTTCAATCCAGGAATTAATTGTTGAGGCAATACTGGAAGCTGCGTTCTTAATTTCCTTCCCATTAGTAGTTCTGGTGATAATCTGCACAGCAGTGGCATTGAACGGTAAGCTAGGAGTGAGATAGGAAGATCTTCATTTTTCTAGAGTAAAGATTTTATGGTTCTCACACCTCGTTCTGCCTCTCCATTGGACTGTGGATACCTTGGTGAGCTTGTAAGATGCTGAAAGCCCATCTTCATGGCAAACTGGGTAAAACATTCATGAACTGTGGTCCGCTATTTGATAATATTTCATCAGGAATCCCATGTGTTGTGAAGATGTCTGTAAGGATTCTGATAACTACCTCGGTGGTCATAGAATGCAATCGTCTGACTTCTATCCACCTGAAAAAGTAGTCGATAATGATGATATATGACTTCCCACCAAGCACAAATAAATCCATGCCTTGCCTTTGCCAAGGTCTATTTAGAAATTGTGTAATCATCAACTGTTTGTGCTGTTTTGGTGATGGATGATCCACAGTTGCCCTTGATAATGCATTGGCTGATGATTGGAAGGAATTGTTTACCTTTGTTTGCTTGACTTTGGTTAACTTTTCAATCAACTGCATTTCCAAGCATGCATTCCTGCTCAGTAAAGAAAATTCTTGATTGTCTCAGACATATGAGGTCTCTACCAGTTGTCTTCCTTTATGCTGAAGAGTTGCTTGGAGTTTGCCTTTTACTCACAGTTGTGTTCCGCTTGGACCATGAAACGGGATATCTGTCGGTTTCAGATAATGTCTCTTCACCCAAGGCTCTTGGTCAGACAATATTGTGACTCTAGCCCCTGTGTCAAGCTTAAAATTCGTGAGGTATCCATTCACATAGATGTCTGCTGTGCAGAAATCTTGGTCTGGATTACTGATTTCTCCCAAGAGCTCCCCTGGTTCTTTCTCTTGTCGGTATTGCTGAACTTGATTCACTGCTCTTTGCATGAAGGTCTTCTGCTTTGTACCTTTAAGTGCAGAAATTTTGCTGTGGCACATCTTCCCATAGTGTCCAGCTTTTCCACATTTAAGCTTTACTTGCTGGGCACTGCTCTCGTCAGTGGGTCTTCTTGGCTCCACAACATTGGCAAAGTTGTCTTATGTCATGCGCCTTCTTACCTGTATGCTTTTTCTGTTCCTCTAAGTGTTTCTCTGGCTTTGGCTTAACCAGTTGGACAGGCATTGGACTCCTTCTCATCCGCGGCTTGTCTTCAACTTGTAGGATGTCCCTATTCTGTTTGCGAACTTCAGCCTATCTTACAATTTGAAAGGCCTTTTCCAATGTAAGGTCTTCCTTGGATTGCAATAGGTCTGACAAGGATTCATCCACTATGCTGACGACTATCCTGTCTCTGATTAGTTTTGCCTTTAATTTGCCGTGTTCACAACCTTATGGCCATTCTATAAAGGGCATTAATATAGGAGTCTACAGTTCCACCAATCATCTGCGCCTACTTATTAAATTTGGCTCTTCCCAAGATTTTATTGGTACATAGATTAAAATATTTATCAAAGGCTTGGAGAACCTCTTCAAACTTATTGGTAGCCTTGTTGATTCCTTGTCGGAGAATTACGTTGTCTGCAATTGCACCTACTGAATACTGAAGGGTGTTCACTTGTTTCACTTGAGCTTTTTTGTATGGAGTTGTGAAGCAATTCTAAATCTTAGAAACGTTTCTCTCCATGATAGCCAATTTTGAATCTGAGTGGGTCCCTCTTGATTCTGGAAACTCTCCGGTATTCCCAATTTTGGATCCATATTGCTTTCCGAATAGACATTTTCAGGCTTGATTGTTTTACTGGAGGTCCCCAGCTGTTTTTGAGAGTTCCTGCTGCTTTAATAGACTTTTCTCGGGTTTCCCCCTTTCTTTGAGAAATGGCATTTTGTTTTTTTTCAAGCTTTCTTGCCTTAATGGAGGTGTCCCTGCTGTTTTTGGGGGTTTCCCGCGCTTCTTAGGAGTTCCTGCGCTTTTCAGGGGTTTCCCGCTCTTCACCCTCACCTTCAGCCCAAGCGGAGGATTAGGTTTTTCCACACTTTTTTAAACTTTCTGAGCACAATGCCTTTAGAAAAGTACCACAAGCTTTTCAAAGGCTTTTAACGTGATCCCTGTCAGTATTGTGACTCACCCGATCGCTGTATTCTGCTTGCAGGCCACCACGCTTCTGTTCTGTGGTGCAGCCTGTATTTCTGTGCTCTGACTCACTACAGCTGCGGAGCTCTCCACAGTCTCTTCTGCAGGTAAGTAGTTTTCTTACTGTGCCGGGCCAGTTTTTATCTTTAAACTTCTCTTGTTTCTTCCAAAGCTAAGGAGATCTTCAAATTCTTCTGGTCACTGTCACCGCTGTTTACCATGTTGCATGGTTGGGTTTGTATTAGTAGCGTTGTAGGGCATTCTAGAGAATGTCTTAGACTCTGGTAAAGGTTAACTAACAAGTGTATTATTTACAATTACTATATACGCTCTCCACAAGCTACCTAAGCTTGCATCCTTCATGCTGCTATACCTTCATCTTCTTGAGCCTATCTCATGTGACTGTTACATCATCGCTCATACTGTGGGAGGAGTTTCTCTCACTGGCTTTAGTATTAACCCTTTGCATTCTTATACTATACTCATTATATTTATATTATGTTGAGATACGTTGTTTTCACTGAACTGAATGAATCTGCTCATACTGATTGCTCTGTATCTTATGGAATCATAGCAGCACAGAAGGAGGCCATTTGGTCCGTCTTGTCTGTGCCGTGCTCTGCATGAGCAACTCAGTGCGTCCCACTCCCCCGCCCTTTCCCCATATTCCTGCCAATTTTTTATCTTTAGGTGCTTATTCAATTCCCTTTAGAATCACACAATTAAATCTGCCTCCACCACACTCTCAGGTAGTGCATTCCAGATTCTAACAATTTTCTGCATAAAAAAAGTTTTTCATCATGTCACCTCAACAATGGTCCTTTTACCATTCACCTTAAATCAGTGTCCTCTGGTTCTCGACCCTTCCACCAATGGGAACAGTTTCTCTATTTCCTCCGTCTGACCCCTAATGACTTTGAACACCTCTATCAAATCTCCTCTCAACCCTCTCTTCTCTTAGGAGAACAACCCTAGCTTCTCCAATGTATCCACATAACAGATCCCTCATCCCTAGAACCATTCTTGTGATTTTTTTTTTTGCACCGTCTCAAAAGCTTTCACACCCTTCCTGAGTGCAGTGTCCAGAATTGGACACAATACTCCACTTGATTCTAAACAGTGTTTAATAAAGTTTAATCATAACTTCCTTGCTTTTGTACTCAATGCCTCTATTTATATAGCCCAGGAACCTGTATGCCATTTTAACATTCTTAACCTGCCCTACCACCTTCATCTTGCTGTGAATAAAGCGATTCATCGATATTAACTAAAATCCATGTAGTTTTAACTTCCTTCACCTATAGAGAGATAGAAGATAATCATGTGAGAGACATAAGATCCTAGACTCGATCACATGGGGATGCTGTTGTTACATCTTGGCCCATGTTATTGTACAAGTAAAACTATGTGAGTCAACTCCCATAAAAGTAAGATGCTCAGACTGCTTAAAGGAGTGATTGGCACCAATGAAACCGAGAAGGTACCAGTGGCAGACTGAATTTGTAACAAAGGGTTTTATAACTCAGTAACACACTGAGCAAAATAATTATTAGGATTGATTTTTTTTTTCTACTCATGTTTTTATTGTGATGTTCTGTGAATCTGCTGATTAACCTTGCCAATTATATATTTTTGATAGGCTGAACATTGCTATTGTTTAGCAGGTGCTGTTTGGCAAGAAGACCTCATGCTTTTCATGAGGAGCTTTAGAAATTTCTAGGCACGGGGAAAAAAATGCTCTTCGCTATGACTCCACCCCATGCATTGTTCTCACAACTGTTTATCTTGCCAGTCCCAGACCACAAGGACAGGGGACATTAGAATTATTGGTATCCTGTAAGGTGCAATAATGTGGATTGTATGAGCTTTAATGATAGGAGCTTGGTCACTTGGAGATCAGGAGGAAGGAAAGAAAAGGTGAGTCAGAACTGCAATCATATGGGGTCAAATTATCTTGAAGTAGCAATTTGGATTCCCATGAATCATTCACCCGAAGCAACAAACTCAATGAAAATCCAGCGAAAGTTGAAATTAGAAAGGGCTGTTATAAAAGGGCTGGACCAGGAGACAGTGCCACATGAAAAGGACAAGGATCAATGTCTGGGATAATCAAATAATGCAAATTTAGGTGATGCCTTGATAGATATGCTGTGTAACTAAAGATATCAGAGTACACTTTACATCAGATAAGATTGTGTTCCAATCACACTACATACACTTTACATAATGAGTGAGCTTCAGATGAAGAAGGTCTTTCATACCATTTGATCAGAGTACCAATTATCGCATCTGACTGTTTCTTAAAGGAGCCCATTGTCCTGGCCTCACCCATCCTTCCTGTGAACTTGCTCCAGTTGTTAATCTCCCTCTGTAAAAGAAAGACTTCCCGATATTTGGTTTAGATTTGCCCTTAATAGCCCCAACCCAATGCCCTCTAGTCCTATTGTACTGGTGTATGTGAAAAATTGTTCCAGGTTTGCTGCCAGGAGAATTAAAAGCCTTACACAATGATGCATGAACACTAACCCGAACGCAATTGTTTCTGCTAATTAGTTTGTAGTTAGCGTTTTGGCTGTCCTGATGGGTTTTTCATTTCAGCTTTGACTGTACTAATGGGTCTTTAGTTATAGGATTGGCTATCCCGATGGGTTTGTAGTTTTGGTAATGCTTTCCTGATGGGTCTTCAGTTGCAGGTTTAGCTCTATCACCTTCCTTGAAAGTGGGAACTCTATTTTCTCATGCCAGTCTGAGAGCCTTTCTAGTGTTCACTGACTCTGAAAATGACTGTTTAAAAAGGGGGAGCTAAGTCTTGAACAACAGGAAATGCCTGAGTGACATTTAATGCCTCCCCCCCCCCTCCCTTTCTCTGATATCCTGTTCCTCTGGTTTGCTCTTTTTTTCTTTATTTTTTTCTCTTCACAGGCAGCTTGGCTTTAGGAATTTTGAGTGCCTTCTTTCAATGTATCTGAAAATTTGGAGTGGCACTGAATGTGCTCTATTAAAAATATGGGCCCCAGAGTTTAGATGCTGGGAATTACCATCATAGTCCCTAAAGATGTGAGACTGTCATCCTGGGGAGATAGCAATCTTATGTATGAATTTCCCACTGTCTGTTGGCTTGTTGATTGGGCTTGAACATCCGTGGAATGAAGGCTCCGCCATTATGCACGGCTCATTGTTTCACCTTTCTTAGAGTTTAGATTTGAGATGTATCACCAGGTGTTATCCAGTGGTAACAGGTTAATTAATGCACACCCGAATGACCTTTGAAAACAGACCCGCACCTTCTCCCCCCCTCCCTCTCCCTCTTTCTCCCCCTCCCCCTCCCCCTCCCCCTCCCCCTCCCCCTCCCCCTCCCCCTCCCTCTTTCTCCCCCCTCCCCCTCCCTCTTTCTCCCCCCCTCCCCCTCCCTCTTTCTCCCCCCTCCCCCTCCCTCTTTCTCCCCCCTCCCTCTTCTCCCCCTCCCCCTCCCCCTTTCTCCCCCTCCCTCTTTCTCCCCCCCTCCCTCTTTCTCCCCCCTCCCTCTTCTCCCCCCTCCCCCTCCCCCTCCCCCTCCCTCTTTCTCACCCCTCCCCCTCCCTCTTTCTCCCCCTCTCCCCCCTCTCCCCTTCCCCCTCCCTCTTTCACCCCCTTCCCCCTCCCACTCCCCCTTTCTCCCCCCTCCCCTCCCTATTTCTCCCCCTCCCTCCCTCTTTCTCTCCCCCCCTCCCTCTTTCTCCCTCCCTCCCCCCTCTTTCTCCCCCCTCCCCTCTTTCCCCCCTTTCCCCTTTCCCCCCTCCCTCTTCCCCCCCCTCCCTCTTTCCCCCCTCCCCCTCCCTCTTTCCCCCCTCCCCTCCCTCTTTCCCCCCTCCCTCTTTCCCCCCCTCCCCCTTCCCCCTCCCTCTTTCTCTCCCTCCCCCCTTCCCCCTCCCTCTTTCTCCCCCTCCCCCCTCCCCCCTCCCTCTTTCTCCCCCCTCCCCCTCCCTCTTTCCCCCCTCCCCCTCCCTCTTTCCCCCCCTCCCCCCTTCCCCCTCCCCCCTTCCCCCCTCCCTCTTTCTCCCCCTCCCCCCTCCCTCTTCTCCCCCCTCCCCCCTCCCTCTTTCTCCCCCCTCCCCCCTCCCTCTTTCTCCCCCCTCCCCCCTCCCTCTTTCTCCCTCTTTCTCCCCCCTCCCCCTCCCCCTCCCCCCCTCCCTCTTTCTCCGCCTCCCCCCTGCCTCTTTCACCCCCTCCCTCTTTCTCCCCCCTCCTGACTTTCTCCCCCCCTCCCCCCTCCCTCTTTCTCCCCTCCCCTTTCTCCCCCTCCCCCTTTCTCCCCCCTCCCCCTTTCTCCCCCCTCCCCTCCCTCTCTTTCTCCCCCTCCCTCTTTCTCCCCCTCCCCCCTCCCTCTTTCTCCCCCCTCCCCCTCCTCTGTCTCCCCCCTCCCCTCCCTCTTTCTCCCCCTCCCTCTTTCTCCCCCCTCCCCCCTCCCTCTTTCTCCCGCCTCCCTCTCCCTCTTTCTCCCCCCTCCCTCTTTCTCCCCCCTCCCCCTCCCTCTTTCTCCCCCCTCCCCTCCCTCTTTCTCCCCCCTCCCCCTCCCTCTTTCTCCCCCTCCCTCTTTTCTCCCCCTCCTCTTTCTCCCCCCTCCCCCTCCCCCTCCCTCTTTCTCCCCCCTCCCCCTCCCTCTTTCTCCCTCCTCCCCCCTCCCCCCTCCCGCTCCCTCTTTCTCCCCTCCCCCCTCTCCCCCTCTCCCCCCCTCTCCCCCCTCCCTCTTTCTCCCCCTCCCCTCCCTCTTTCTCCCCCTCCCACTCCCCCTCCCTCTCTCTCCCCCTCCCCCTCCCTCCCCCTCCCCCTCCCTCTCTCTCCCCCTCCCCCTCCCTCTCTCTCCCCCTCCCCTCCCCCTCCCTCTCTCTCCCCCTCCCTCTCTCTCTCTCTCCCCCTCCCTCTCTCTCCCCCTCCCCCTCCCCCCTCTCTCTCCCCCTCCCCCTCCCCCCCTCTCTCTCCCCCTCCCCCCCTCTCTCTCCCCCTCCCTCTCTCTCCCCCTCCCCCTCCCTCTCTCTCCCCCTCCCCCTCCCCCTCTCTCCCCTCCCCTCTCTCCCCTCCCCTCCCTCTCTCTCCCCCTCCCTCTCTCTCCCCTCCCCCTCCCTCTCTCTCCCCTCCCCCTCCCTCTCTCTCCCCCTCCCCCTCCCTCTCCCTCCCCCTCCCCCTCTCTTTCTCCCCCTCCCACTTTCTCCCCCTCCCCCTCCCCCTCCCTCTTTCTCCCCTCCCCTCCCCCTCCCTCTTTCTCCCCCCTCCCCCTCCCTCTTTCTCCCCCCTCCCCCTCCCTCTTTCTCCCCCTCCCCCTCCCTCTTTCTCCCCCCTCCCTCTGTCTCCCCCTCCCTCTGTCTCCCCCTCCCTCTTTCTCCCCCTCCCTCTTTCTCCCCCTCCCTCTTTCTCCCCCTCCCTCTTTCTCCCCCCTCCCCCTCCCTCTTTCTCCCCCCTCTAACCCCCTCCCTCTTTCTCCCCTCCCCCCTCCCCCCTCTCCCCCCTCCCTCTCCTCCCTCTTTCTCCCCCCCTCCCTCTTTCTCCCCCCTCCCTCTTTCTCCCCCCTCCCCCTCCCTCTTCCTCCCCCCTCCCTCTTTCTCCCCCCCTCCCTCTTTCTCCCTCCTCCCCCTTTCTCCCCCTCCCTCTTTCTCCCCCCTCCCCCTCCCTCTTTCTCCCCCCTCCCCCTCCCCCTCCCTCTTTCTCCCCCCTCCCCCCTCCCTCTTTCTCCCCCCTCCCCCTCCCTCTTTCTCCCCCTCCCTCTTTCTCCCCCTCCCCCCTCCTCTTTCTCCCCCTCCCCCTCCCCCTCCCCCTCCCTCTTTCTCCCCCTCCCCCCTCCCTCTTTCTCCCCCCTCCCTCTTTCTCCCCCCTCCCTCTTTCTCCCCTCTCCCCCTTTCTCCCCTCTCCCCCCTCCCTCTTTCTCCACTCTCCCCCCTCCCTCTTTCTCCCCTCTCCCCCCTCCCTCTTTCTCCACTCTCCCCCCTCCCTCTTTCTCCACTCTCCCCCCTCCCTCTTTCTCCCCCCTCCCCCCTCCCTCTTTCTCCCCCCTCCCTCTTTCTCCCCTCCCCTCCCTCTTTCTCCCCCTCCCCCTCCCTCTCCCCTCCCTCTCTCTCCCCCTCCCCCTCCCTCTCTCTCCCCCTCCCTCTCTCTCCCCCTCCCCCCCTCTCTCTCCCCCTCCCTCTCTCTCCCGCTCCCCCTCCCTCTCTCTCCCCTCCCCCTCCCCCTCTCTCCCCCTCCCTCTCTCTCCCCCTCCCTCTTTCTCCCCCTCCCTCCCCCTCTTTCTCCCCCTCCCTCCCCCTCCCTCTTTCTCCCCCTCCCTCCCCCTCCCTCTCCCTCCCTCCCCCTCCCCCTCCCTCTTTCTCCCCCTCCCCCTCCCTCTTTCTCTCCCTCCCCTCCCTCTTTCTCTCCCTCCCCTCCCTCTTTCTCCCCCTCCCCCTCCCCTCCCTCTTTCTCCCCCTCCCTCTTTCTCCCCCTCCCCCTCCCCCTCCCTCTTTCTCCCCCTCCCTCTTTCTCCCCCTCCCCCTCCCTCTTTCTCCCCCTCCCCCTCCCTCTTTCTCCCCCTCCCCCTCCCTCTTCTCCCCCTCCCCCTCCCCCTCCCTCCCCCTCCCCCTCCCCCTCCCTCCCCCTCCCCCTCCCTCTTTCTCCCCCTCCCCCTCCCTCTTTCTCCCCCTCCCTCTTTCTCCCCTCCCCCTCCCCCTCCTCTTTCTCCCCCTCCCTCTTTCTCCCCCTCCCCCTTTCTCCCCTCCCCCTTTCTCCCCCTTTCTCCCCCTCCCCCTCCCTCTTTCTCCCCCTCCCCTCCCTCTTTCTCCCCCTCCCCCTCCCTCTTTCTCCCCCTCCCCCTCCCTCTTTCTCCCCCTCCCTCTTTCTCCCCCTCCCTCTTTCTCCCCCTCCCCCTTTCTCCCCTGCCCCTCCCCCTCCCTATTTCTCCCCCCTCCCCCTCCCTCTCCCCCCTCCCCCTCCCTCTTTCTCCCCCCCTCCCCCTCCCCCTCCCTCTTTCTCCCTCTTTCTCCCCCCTCCCCCTTTCTCCCCCCTCCCCCCCGCCTCTTTCACCCCCCTCCCCCCTCCCTCTTTCTCCCCCCTCCCCCCTCCCTCTTTCTCCCCCCTCCCCTCCCTCTCCCTCTTTCTCCCCCCTCCTTCTTTCTCCCCCTCCTTCTTTCTCCCCCCCTCCCTCTTTCTCCCCCCTCCTCTTTCTCCCCCTCCCTCCCTCTTTCTCCCCCTCCCCCTTCCCCCTTTCTCCCCCTCCCCCTTTCTCCCCCCTCCCCCTTTCTCCCCCCTCCCCCTTTCTCCCCCTCCCCCTTTCTCCCCCTCCCCCTTTCTCCCCCTTTCTCCCCCTCCCCCTCCCCCTCCCTCTTTCTCCCCCTCCTCTTTCTCCCCCCTCCCCCTCCCCCA